>NW_022639729.1:156255-178541 GCF_010583005.1 Odontomachus brunneus
TCTATCTATCTATCTATCTATCTATCTATCTATCTATCTATCTATCTATCTCTTTCTCTCCCCTCTTTTTCTCTGTCTATTTCCCTATCTCTTTCTCTCTCTCTTTCTTTCTCTTTTTCTCTGTCCCATAATTTACGAGATCGCGCAAGCTGAATTGTGTAGTTACCTGTCCTGGAGTAGTCATCGGCAACCATCCCCATTGATTCCGCGATGGTTCTCCGTTTATGGGGTACTTCGGACGATCCATTTAGAAACTTCTTCGCGCGGCTTTCACGTACATCGCGTGTACCAACGACGCGATAAATTCGCTGTTTCGCATTTCCTCTCTTTCCCTCTCGACGTCGCTCGTTTTCGTCTTAAGATCAACCGATCTATTCATTACTAAACTTTCCCAATCTTCGCAACGGAAAAATCCACTACCTGGCCATTTTTTTCGAAAGTTCCTTGAAACTTCTTTACGCAGCGCAAGAGATCATAAATCTTCTTGTTATATTGGCGATTTCACACTCATCTGTGTGTGTATGTATGTGTGTATTCTCTCGCAGGTCGGAGTTCAACGATATCTTTATTGAGACGTTTCTGTCATTTTCTCGCCGCGACAATGTCGCCGCGGCGCTATTAAACACGGAGATGATGAAGTGCGCGAAATCATCTTCTGGTCGTCGGGGATTACGAGTATCAGATGAGTCAGGGAAAAGCTCGCCACGATTTCGCACGCAGCCGACAAACACGACGCGCTCCGACACGCGGCATGACCAACTTTCGTTGCCTTTCGAATTACTTGAATCTACTTTACATAAGACGCGTCACATCGTGGCCAAGCGACGCTTATCAGTCACAGACGTGATCCCCAGCGTCGCGTCGCGCCAGGTGAAGAGAGAAAGAGAGAAAAAGAAAGGCGTCTCATGTAGCTCGTAAACCCATTTCCAGTGCTTCCCGGAAGCTACCTCGGAGTCGCCAACTCGGCACGAGGACTCGATAAGTAAATTTTTTCCTACTTTCGTGGAAGGCACGCTGCGCTTTCGCCGCCTCTTGTTCTCCCTTTTCAATGCCAGACATATACCTTCTATGGCTCGCCTTTTGGGACACCAGGGCAGTCTTTCCAACGTATGCGAATGTCGCAAATGGAAGAGTTCATCCGAGGAGAGAAGCATGCGAAAAATGTGAAACGCAGTCATTATACAGTGCCTGTTTACGAGCAATTTCCATTTGGTCGACTTTGCAAAACGATCAATACGCCGAACATAAAATTCCTTTCTCTCTCTTTCTCTCGCTAAGGATGCTTCCTTTTATATAAAAAGCAAAAGAAATAAAAATTTCGTACCCGAACGCGCGTCAGGAGATCGTAATTTTTCAAAGAGCAGCCTCATACACGAGATTGATTGTGATTTCTCTCTCTCTCTCTCCCCTCTCTCTCGCATGACTACGGTAATCCGGCTACAATATCGGCGTGGCCATAAGTCAGACAGCCTCTTCCGTATGCACGATCCGTGCTCGTGGTGCCCTACGCGGCCGTTGTTATTCCAGGCGCATCTCTTCCTAAGAACCGTAGGATTCAGTGCGTGAACTTTGAAATTCTCCATCGTCGCTGAGGTACACACATACACGCATGCATACGTAGATCCGTGCGCGGGCACGGCTGTTAGTCGATGTCCTCCTTCCAAGGGAATTGTATTCGATTCTGGAGACTCGATAGCGTATCATCTTATTTTACGACCACCGTTGCCAACCATTATACAGCCGAGCCGGATCGAGTCATCTTCGTCGCGTTTGCTCGCGACACACCGTCGTAACGTGTTCGTAATTTCGCGTGTCGCCACAGGAGGAGGTGGGGGGAGGAGAGGGGCGACGAAAATTAATACTGTGTATTAATTTATAACGGTGCCGTTCCCCTGAACAACGATCTCCGCGCGATGGAAAGTTTACGGCGCACAGTTTACTACGGCAGCTAATTCAGATCGCTGATTTCCGGCCTCTCCGTGGACGGAGTCCGCAAAGTCTCGTGGACATCCTCGTGCAATTTAGTGCCGTTGAGTTCCGTAAAATTCCGGCTACTCCGGTGGATCGATGTACTCCGGGGATTTAATTGGGCGCGCGATTTACTTTCTTACACCCCGCGTAAATTAAGTCCCACCTGCTGTGCGATGCCGGCTGTGACATTTTTAGAGTCTACTCATATGTATACGTTTGGCGGAACGTTTGTCTTGATTTCCCGTTCACCGCGTGTGGCGCGCAATTTGTTTCGAAACATCGTTTAGTGTTCTCCTCGGGAGGAATGGGTTTAGTGTTCTCCATGGGCCGAATTGTTTCGATGACATCTGTCCGAAAGACGAGTCGTCTTTGCGTGTGTTACCTAACAATTAAGCTCTTATCTGTAAGAATATATATTAATTATATATTGAAAGTAGACACATTTTATTGATATTAGTTTATTGATAGTTTATTAGTATAGATTGATTTATTTATTGATATTAGTTTATTGATAGTTTATTAATATAGATGTTTATTATTATATGTATATTGATATATATTAGTTAAAACTACATCCGGCGTTATCTGGACTATCACAGTGTCAAGGGGATGAAATCAAGGGAGTGAGGTGTCCAGGTTTCATGACGAGCTTACTTTTTGTAGAATCCTAGAAAGTAATTATGTAAAATTTGGTCCAAATTGGTTAAAGGTTTAGCAGTGTATAAGGAATATATAGACAGAGAGACTTTCTATTTTATACACATACACATACACATACACAGAGAAAAATGTTTGGTATTTGTAACTATAATCATACAGAGAAATAATTATAAATTATGGTCAAGACAATCATTTTTTTAGTCAATTGTATTATAATTGTTAGTAATAATAATCTTATGCATGTTATTACTACTATCTTCGTGTTGGAACAACCAAAAAATATGGTTAGATTCAAATTATACTAAACTATTTTGGTTGTTCTAACACGAAGATAATAATAGCAACATGCATATAAGATTATTATGACTAAAATTATAGTACAATTGACTAAAAAATGATTGTCTTGACCATAATTTATAGTAATTATTTCTCTATATGATTATAGTTATAAATACTAAACATTTTTCTCTCAGTGTAGATATTATTAACATTCCACATACAATATTGGGTTAATAAAGCCCGAACCAATGTTTGATCAGCAAGTTTCGTAAAGAGTTTTGGAAAAGTGTGACACCACCTATCTGAAAAAAAATATTTTAGGGTCTCTAGAATACATAGAAGCGTAGTTGACCGTTAGGCAGTTTAAAATAGCCGAGTAATATATCTGAAATCTTGTTTGGATCGCTCAGACCCAAGATTGTACATCACGTAACTTTTCATCATGTCTCAAACAGATATCAATTTTTACAAGTTTCTTAATACGTTGATAAATAAAAAATTTTTCGTGTTATACGCTAAAAACATAATAAGCTCTAACCGGGTGCAAAATTTACACTTTCAGAAAGAGTCTATTCTAATAAAAATTACTGAACAGATTGAAGTTTATGCATTAAAAAAATATCACACTTGTCCATTTTTAGTGTAGTTATCGATAAAAACATGGAGACACAGGTTTTTTATTAAAAAATTAATGTTTTAAAACTAGCGTCACAAAATACCTTGTAAAAAGTTAATAAATCTTACAATGCCAATGTTTCATCAAGAAGGCATTCTCAGTAAAACTCCGTTTTTTATTTCAATATCTTAATTAGAAATAATTTTGATCTCATAATCAACCTTATAAAGAAAAAGTAATTTTTTTCATTTCATAAAGAATCTTTTGCCATTTTACAATAAATGGCAAGTCTATTTGCAGATTTTGATTTTGTTTTGCCACCATCTTGCAGTTAAAGCTTTTCTATATTTCTGGAACAAATGTGCCCAAAAATTTTGATTTTCAACAAAGCTTTGGCAGCTCGAAGTTGCCCGACAGATACTACAGATAAATCGTACTATATATACTGCAAAAAATATTAATTATACGCGGGAAAGATTAATTTTACATATATAATGCGCCAGTGGAAATATTCGACTCAACATAATTTTCTACAGCTGGGCTGCGAACCAATAAGCGTTAGAGTAACGGCGCATTATTTCTACGAAGTCCTCGCCTTTTATTAAACGATCCTCGACGAAAGTGCGTTCCAGGAGCAAACTTTAGATGAGTTCCGCTCGTTGAGAGTTAGACGAGTTTGGGATACTGCTTATGTCATAAGTGCACGCCGGCTTTGCGCCATGAATCGCTTGTCGAGGTGGAGTCGACGAATTTTGCGCGAAATAACGTAGCGCTTATAATGAGCGCGTAATTTTAATAACAAAATTGACAAACGCGCCATACAGTTACACGCAAAAATCTCCTCTGGCGATAAAATCTGGCCATAAAAATAACATAAAAATGACAGTAAAAATACTTGAGAGGTTCGACTTTTGGCGATTCGCTTATTCGACGCAACATGACATTTTTAATGTCTACCAGTATCTCCCCTTCTCTCTCGGCCTACAAATCGGTAGCGCAATAAATCGCTGATTGCCTATCGTGAGAGTTTCGCGTGTGATTCTCGTTGCTTTTTGGCACACAAAACTGCGCGACGCACAACTTTCCTCGAGCATTCTCCAACAGCGCGAAGTTACTCGCGAGCCGCACTGCGGCTCGTGCCACGCGTGTAGATAAATTAATATACGCTCGCTGCGCAAATAATTTGATACGTCGATTCGTTAGCACGGCGACCGGGAGCGCAAGTTTATTTAATTAATTCTCGTCTGCTCGTTGCTCAGCTGTTTTAATCGACACACGAGTTCCTTCGACGTGGTTGGCGAGCGCCATTTTCCAACGCCGCGGTTGTGTTTTTAGCTACGCTATATGCCGATGCGTCATTATGTATTCCTCGTTTGACGGCTTAATTGGTCGCGTCTAACGAAAGCGCTGTTGCGAAGTTAGCGAATTTATGGACGTTATACGCCCCATCATTTATGCCTCTGCAGGGAGTATTTTACGAACGATGCGTGCTCTGGCCGTTAACGATGCACGCTCATAATCGAGCGCTCGTGTGATCTTTATTTATTCCTTTATTTTCCCGTGTGCTTCTTTCTTCAGGGAACTCAGATGCAGGAAGTGAGACAGGACGGCCAAGCGAGAAATTATCAGTCACAGGACACCTACTCGTAAGTATTTCGCTTGTTTTACGTTCGCGCGCGTTTCGCGCCTCGTAAGGATGCCTTCCACAAACGAAGTAAAATCGGGCAAAACATACTAAATCTTGGGGTTACGTAAATTTTATTGCATAACCAGGTCAAATCGAGTCAGGAATCGAGTCAGGCCAGCGATTTGACGTACACTGAGAGAAAAATTATCTTAAAATCAACAAATATTTCCTTGGTGTGTGTCATTAACATATTTACTTGAATCTACATTCTCTTTACTTAAATCAAATATTGTTTACTTGATTTAAATAAATAATATTTGATTTAAGTAAAGAGAATGTAGATTTAAGTAAATATGTTAATGGCACCCACCAAGGGAATATTTGTTGATTTTAAGATAATTTTTCTCTCAGTGTAGAAATTCAAACTGTGGAATATAGTCGATGGTAAAAGGAAATGAAATGTAGCAATAGATGTTCTTCCAAAAGGTTGATTCAATTGCATAACGCGAATAATTCTACGTTCTAGTTGGAAATGAAAAGATATTTAATTATGACCACTAACGCGTTGAGTCATCGTTACACTGAGAGAAAAATACAATTAATCTAAAATTTGACTAAAATTATAGTTGTCTTTGGCTCATATCTTTTGATAGTTCTAACGTAAAAATGGTAACATAATTTTAACATAAAAATAGCAGCATGTACATAAGGTTATTATCACTAACGTTACAGTAGAATTTAATAAAAAAATACTTTTATCATAATCTCCAGTAATTATTTCTCTATGTGATTATATAGTTGCAAATGCCAAACATTTTCTTCTCAGTATGTGGATCGCCATATTGAAGTAAATTTCGAATCTGTGTTTCACACAGGAGGCTAAAGAAACTCGAAGATTTTGAACATGAAAAATTCGAGAAGTTAGTTCGCAATGAGTTCCGCAATTTAGAGTTTCTTAACCTCTCAATAAACCCTACTGAAACGCGATACCACGAACGGTTCGTGATTGACTTCGGGAACTTGCTTGTCTCGTATCTCTGCACACCTATAATCGCTAGATAAAATAAACTACACCACCTGCCGATCGTTAGCGGCAATCTTGATACGCGATCGATATTATTGCACGTCGCTCTAATTACACTCCCGAGGGATTGGACGAGCAAATCGAAGCCTCTGATCGTCGTCTCCGTTAGATCGAGCGGGGCTGTGCCGAGGACGACGACTGTCACGACGACGAAGATCGACGAGGAGAAGACGAAATCGTTGTCTAGGACCTACCATACCATTAAGGACATGATCTCGAGTCGCTTCGGGCCGAGCCGCAAGGACGTCGAGCCGGAACCGGAAGCGAGTCTCAATAACGTCACCGAGGAGCTGCGAAAATCGAGCAGGAGCATCGACGACGACGAGGCCAGGAAGAAGGAAGGGATCTACGGGAAGCCGCGCGCGCAAGAGCCGTCGGTGAACACGCAGCAATATCCTAAAAATGCTTACGGTAAGTCGCGGACAATCGTGCTGCGCAGCCGCTCGTGCTGCGAGGTTCCGTTAATTAGTCCATAATTGTTGATTAATTAAGAAGAAGCGGGATTTTTTCTCTCGTTAAATCGCGCTTGCCATGAACGCGAAGCAACGGTGTGCGCGCGCATTGCGCATAGAGCGAAACGTGCACAACGGTTTTTCCTGCGGTGCACAACTCCTCGAAGCGCTACGTTCGTAAAAAAGAAAAAAAGGAGAATCGTCTATGATTAAGTCGGCATAGAAGGTCCGTCGCTCTTCCGCGAAAGAAGGTTCAACTCTTTTGCTACCAATTTTGTATTTTTTTTTAATATAATTTTTTTTTACTTTTATTTCATTAAATGCATTAATATAATGTAACTTAAATAAAAAAATTACAATATATTAATTATAAAAAATTATAAAAATTATTAAGGTTCATGTTTGGCGCCAAAAGGATAGGGCCGAGTCGCTGATAATTTATTATAGGCTTTCTGGAAGGACATATTTGTTCTCCAACACGATATAATAGATAGAGTAACAGTAATAACAATATAAAATAGTATCAATGCGAACACGTACCTAACTTCTTCTTGTTTTAGTCTTTAAACACAAATATTTAAACTTTTAACATAGAAAATATAATATAATAATATATTAAGTGTATACATACATTCCATATTAAAAATTTAAATGTTCATATTTAAAGACTAAAACAATAAAAATGTCCAAGATTACGTGCGTATCCGAAATCCGGAAATCTTTACCTTAGTGGCTATACAATATAATAGCTGTTCAAGTAAACAAGGTTATCGTTAATGATACGGAAAACATATGTTCCGCTGGTAGCGAAAGGATTACATAAAGTTATCGATTATCGATTTAGCGTGACGAGGTGACGTGACGTGGTTAGCACGGAAAAGAAATGACTGAGCATGTGGCTAACGACAGTTTGGACTGGTAGCCGTTTTTATTGAGAATGTTTGCGCTTGATGAAATGTTAATGCATTGATTACGAGATACTCGGTTTGCTATTTCAGATTTGGTCGGACTGTACATTCTCGTACGCCTTTCGGCGTTTGAAAGCTTTCGCGTTGCTGTAATTTCTGCAATTATAATAATTCGTTCGTGAAACGTGCGTTTCAAGCTTGACGCGTAAATAGAAGGGAAACTCGGAGTTTAATTAACTTCAGTGACGTATCGCGTATTCGTGCGATCATATACTAGGCATTTTAGCATTTCTGTAGTAGCGCCTCGCACGATGCAACGCGTTAGCTATGTCTCAATTTCACGAATAGCCGACGTGACGCGTAACACTGCGAATTGCGTTCATGTCCGCGGATGCGGATTTAGCTCGACGGAATTCGTTATATCGCAAATACAGGTTGTCCGATAACTCACGAAGGAGCCATGGTGGACAGATAGATTAAGTCGAACTGAACAAAAAATTTCTCTACCATTTTGCGAATAACTACGTAAAAATTTTTAGGCAAATAAGAAACGCCGAAGGAAAAGCGGATAGCAGCAGTAGATGAAACTTCAACTGTATTTATTAATTTTACAAATATTTCAGTCCTATATTCGAACCCTCTTCAGTGTGAGAAGATTAATTATAATATATAATTAGTGCAATGTTAATATAACTGCTTAAACATTATGTATGTTGCCTAACACACAAAATAATCTTGAAGTTCGCATCGAAAACAAAGAATATAATCACTATTTCAGATCAATTTGATCTATTTACTGCTGCTGTTATCCGCTTCTCCGTCGGCATTTTGACTTTCATTTGCCTATAAATTTTTCTTATTAATTGAATATTTAAGAGAACCCACTTCAATATTTTGTAATTTGTTAACTACATAAAATTTTGAATTATTCAAGAAGATTCGTTGAAATATTCAAGAAGATTCATGAATAATCACGCGCTACAGGGTGCGGCGCCAAAATCCGGACAAAATTCAATTTGAAATTCTCGTCGTTCTATACCACTGGTATATGTCGCGATTAGCGTTTAAATAGCTTGACGCATGTACTAAACCATCATAAGCTCAACAGTCGCAATGTTGAAACCAAGTGCGGAGTATAACTGAAGAGCCGCGATTATCGAAAGTGTTCGCGCTGGGCGCTCGGCGACAAAAATCATTCGGTTCTTCGGGTACCCGAGATTGACTGTGTATGATGTCATCGCAAAGTACAATGAGTCGGAGAAGTCCAACGAAGGTTTTTTCCGGCGAATGTTCACGTGCTAGATGTTGTATCCAGGGAGGGTGATGTCATGCCACCGCATTTCTTTAACAAAGGGGAAAATGTCACCAAAGAAGTTTATTTGCGTGTTCTGACAAATGTAGTGAAGCCGTGCATGGAAACTGTGTCGTCTGGAAAGCCGTATGTTTTCCAGCAGGATGGTGCGCCCGCCCACACAAGTCATTTGTTGCAAAATTGGTTGTCGGACAATGTCGATATGTTTTGGTCGAAAGAATTCTGGCCTCCCAACAGCCCAGATTTGAATTTTTTGGACTTCTATGTATGGAGCGTAGTTGAAAGGGTTACAAACAAGTCCATATATCCAAACATCGCATCATTGAGAGCCGCTATTGAAGCGGCATTCACCGATATGGACCATGACACATTAAAGCGCGCCTGTGCACGCTTCAGACCGAAAATGGAGGCGGTTATTCAAGCAAGCGGGGGATATATTGAGTAAATGTGTTCTTTATGGCCTTACAAACAATGTGATTTAAAAAATTTTGTAAACCTTTTCGTTTTTGCAATAAAAAATATGTTTAGAAAAAATGTATAACTTGTCCGGATTTTGGCGCCGCACCCTGTAGATGAGCTAGATGGCAATGTCTGCCGCTGTATGTTTGTATATTAAGTCAAACTGAACAGAAAATCCATTCTCCAAAGAACCATATAAATGTTTAACTATTAATTAAAAAGATTGGTGGCGTTAGCGCGCACAAATCTACATCAAACTTCTGTAAGTAATAACTAAACATGTACGTAATTATTTGGAAAATGTAAAGAGAGAGAGAAAGAGAGGATTTTTTGTTCAGTTTAACCTAGTATACAGACTCATTACAGCTCATTACTGCTCTTCTTTGATCGCTTGAAATTTGAGAATTTTACGTGGTTGTTCGCAAAATGGTAGACGAATTGTTTGTTCAGTTTGACCTAATCTACACTGCCGCTGCGATGTGAGTTACCGGACACCCTGTATGTAACGTTATTTCGCATCGTAAATATGACCGATATGATTGTAACCAAATTCACGTGCGAAATGTTGCGAAGAGGCACACGGAAGAAGCAACTCCGTTAGTGCAGAATTTTTTGTTATCTGGGAACCAGATGAAAAACTCGGTTGTGGGAATAATTGCTACAGAAGGTTTCTTCTGCTCAGCCAATTGCTCCCAAGTTATTTCAAGCGACTTTTAACGCAGTTGAATATTCGGACGAATATTTTCCGGTCATAATAACAACGATGTTATTTCTCGTTGGGGAGTTTTTCGCCATTCAATTATACGAAAGTTTTCTTTCCGTGTGCCATCTCGGAAGTATGTAATATACGCTGGAAGTAGGAAAGATTTCTTAATCAACATAGTCTGAAAAGTTTACTTTCTCGATGTAAAATGTGACATTCTGTCTCTGATGATACGAATAACTTATTCTTTTTTATTGCATTTGACGCGAACAGAGATCAAATTATTATCATTTACATAAAGCTATTATTATTATCTTAATTTTCATTTTCACAAGGAACATCCGGTCTTTCATTTCGAATCGTCGACGTACATTTTGAAATAATCTTGATTTGTATCATATTGCTCGACGTGCTTCTTTTACTTGGCACTGTCAATTACATTCAGAGATCCTCTAGTAAGAGATGCGCAATCTTTGAGTGCGACAGGATTGGCCGACTTTGCAAGAATATGGTACCAATGAAATAATCGTATTTTATTGATAAAGGCACGGTAAAAATAAATTAATTAAAATTGAAGATAAATTATGTAAACTGAATTTAATCAATTTATAGATATGTAAAACAGAAAACCCTTTTGCTGCAGAATTTTTACAATTTAGAACATTTGCAACAGCCTGGCATTATATTTTACTTCAGATATCTCCTATGTGAATATGACTATGTTAAAATATTTTCAATTTTCATATATTATTTTACAATTTATGTGAAATAATATTTTATTATAACATTGCATTAATATTACCTTAATTATCAGCAATTTATATATTCTATATATATTAATCTTTTATATATATATATATATATATATATATATATATATATATATATATTCATAAACATATCAACACATGTCACACATGGAAGCCGCCATATTCTTGCAAACAACCGAAGTTTGCGCATCTCTTACTAGAAGATCTCTAACTATGTCCATTACAAATGTCCATTACAAATGAATACCTTACGTCCTTTGAGTGTTCAACGTGTGTGAACAAAAGAGAATAACTTATTCCATGACCGAAATTGGAAATCGCACTTTACACCGAAAAGATTTGCACCCGTGACGATTGAACGTTCTTTTATTTCTTTATTGAGCATTTTACACTACTTTAACTCGGACCCTTTGTCTTGCCTATTAATAATAAAATTGTATAATAAAATAATATAATAACGATAAAAAGTTTAATCAGATGGGCATAATTAAAAAATTGCTGCGCTTGCGGTAATAATGCGACGAGTTGAAATAATGTCTCGGCAGGTCAGTACGGCCATTCGTACGGCTATCAAAGCGGCCAGCAAAACGTACCTCTGCCAGGCCAACTGCAGCCAACTGCGACCATTCAGCCGAATTTGCCAGGACAGAGCGCTCAGCTTCACGTGACCCACCACACTCCACCGGGAGGAGTTCAAACAGTTCATCAAACCCAGGTTCCCGCTTTCGGCCAAACCGCGACAGGTGCGCAGCAGGTGCAAAACGTTACGAGGGAGTACGTGGTTCAGACACCAGGCGGAATGACCGGCCAGCAAATGCATCAGGGAATCCACCAGAATCCCGCGCAGGGACAGGTACATGCCGCGATGCCAGAGAAACGAAAGACATAACGCGACATGCCAGTCTTGCT
The DNA here is from genome assembly GCF_010583005.1 of Odontomachus brunneus. Classification (NCBI taxonomy): domain Eukaryota; kingdom Metazoa; phylum Arthropoda; class Insecta; order Hymenoptera; family Formicidae; genus Odontomachus; species Odontomachus brunneus. The sequence continues at coordinate 168,006 of NW_022639729.1, forward strand.
CCAGCAAAGACCGCGAGCGAATATATAGAGCGCAGCTTGATATCAAAGATCCCCAAAATATAATTAAAAACAATTCGCACGATATTTCTTATAAATTAATTTTCTTTTTATTATTTTGTATATTGGTTTTGAGTGTTTGGATGTATATTTCGACGATTAAGTCGTCACATTCTCTCTTTCTCCATGCCTAAATCTAATTAAATAAAATAACGATATCGCATATCATGAAATCGAATTGAATCTAACTGCACGAAAGAGAAATATATTTTACGAGAGAGAACCTCCAATCTACACGCGGTTCTATTTTATAGAGAAATATTCTATGTATTCTATTCATCCTTGGACGAAACGTATCACACGCGGAGGCGCTATCGATGCATTATATTCTTGGCGTTGTCAAGCGGACGTGGATACTCGTCTTGAATATTGTGCGCGGGAAAAGGAAGACTCCACCTCGACGGGCGGAAAAATAAATGTCTCGCGGCTAGTCATACGTCACTTCCCGGTGACATTTCCTCCATATAAATTCAAATCAAGTAAGAACAACGTAGCCACGTCCGAGCGACCGCGTCTTACCTTTACTCCATCACGCAACGTTAAACTGTGCGGTGTAATACACGAAATTTAATACGACACAGAGTAACATAGCGTGACAAACCTCACGGAGCTATTCCGTCCGCCCCGTGTATAGTGATTAATGCTCGTCTAGTCCGTTGTGCGCGCCCGTCGACATTTTAATTTGTTAAATGACGGCCGGCTACAACGATGTAGCGGGCACACGTAATGTCGCGTTACACAACGCTAACTCGCCGGCGAATAACGCGCCGTAACATTCGTAATCACGCGTCTTAATACTTTCTGCATTGTTACTCACGGAAATCTGACGAGGAAGCCTGTGAAATCGATTCAACTGACCATTCTCGAGAAATGAAACCGCCATATATAATGACATGATACACTAAATACACTGCAAGCATTAGAATAGACGACTGTATGATAGTACTTGATTATCAGGGGAGAGTTACGCCGAAATCGCGTAACAGTCTCATAAATCGTGCCGGATATCTTTAAGTAGTTGTAGCACGCACAAAATATAAAATGTAATCTAAAAATCTTTTGTTTATACTTCTCATCGTTTACTTACTTCTCATTTTCTTTACCATTAGATGTCGTTAAATAATAATGTTAAATAATAATAAAAAAATTGATAAAGTACGATTTTTCAGGTAAGTCGAAAGACCGGTAATACGATTTTGGTAACTCTCCCCTAAACAGCAAATAAAAAAATCATGTGAGATGTCTAAAGGGAATACCAAGTCGATGCATATTTTGTTTCTTATTATTTATAAAAACCATCAATGCTTTGAACGAAGTTGGATAATCTTATTTGTCGAAAGCAATGAGCCACCTATGTCAACTCAAAACACTCGTATCATTCGCTACTCGCAAAGAACAAAGACGCGCGTTAACGCAATCGTGTCTACGACTCGTGGACAAAACTCTAATACTCACTGTTAATATTTCACTTGAATTGTTCAGGGGCAAGGTACGCAGGTGCAAAAGGCCCACGGCCTATCCGTGCAGCAGCATCAGGTGAGCAACACGATGTCGCCGACGAGTCAGAGCTACCAGAGCCCGCAGCAATTGCTTCACCAGAACCAGAACCATCACCAAAGTCCGCGGTTCGCGCAGCAACATGCTCAGAACATGCATCAGCGTCAGCTGATCCAACAGATGCACCAACAACAAATGGCGGGACAGCAAGGCGCGCAAACAGCGGGCCCGCGAAGCGTGCAGCAGTCGTATTTCGCCAACAGCGTCTCTTATCAACAGTACCAGCAGGCCAGGCAGGCCATGTCGAGGTCGCAGATCGACTTGCCGAGCACGTCCCGACAGACGCAGGAGCTGCGTGTGTCGGGCCAAGAGGTTTACTACCACTACGCCCAAGGCAGACCGCGATACGGTATTCCCCAAGTGTACATGAAGACCGAAAGCAATCAGGAAGCCGAATTTCAGAGGCGGAACTCCGCCAAGGGTATCGAGAAGGCGGCCTCGCAACCACAGCTTTGCTACGAAGACGAGCGGAACGCCGAAACCTCCAAGAATCCCATAGAGAATATGAAGAATCTCACTGTGGATCCGCTGGACAAGGAGAGGTAGGATTTCGGAACAATTACGTCGACTATCTATCAAAACCCCTGTGACCGAATACCTGAAAGAACAATCGGAAAGTCTAAACTGATTAGAGATAATCAAGGGCTCTATCGCGATAAGAGTTTTATCAGTTTGCAGAGAGGAAGAAACTGTTTCCCTCAAAAGTACTTCCCGAACTATTTATCTCGTGAAAATTCTATTCTTGATCCACACAAACACACATAGGGCGAGATACCCGACGTGCGAGAGGACTAAACTCAATATACGCGATAACTCTAGTGGATACTGAAGTGGAACTCTAAGGGACACTGTGTGTTTCAGATACGAGATCACGGTGGAGGATCGAAATCAGGGTGAATCCGGCAGGAACGGCTCACAGAGGAACGAGGAGTACCGGCCGGAAACTAGCTTTGGCATTCGGAGGGATGAGACGCGGACCTCGAAGAGGGATCACGAGCAGAGCTCGTCAGGTCAAGAGGGAGGAGGAGGAGGAGGTCAAGACCCGTCGGAGGGGAACTCGGTGCAGAAGAGGATCGAGGAGTTGCAGAAGCGAGCGGAGCAGGAGGGCGGCCATTTCAGCTCCAAGTCTGCCAAGGAGGACGCGGAGGGTCTAAGGGTCGGTCTGGCCACAAAGATGATCGGCGAGGCATCGAAGCGACTGGAGGCTGGACAATATAGCGCGAAGGAAGTCGCCGTGAAAGCGGATAGCCGGAAAGACGACTTGGAGCAGGGTATCGGTCGACTGAAAATTCAGAATCAAGGCTCGGGCTCGGATTACGACAAGGCGGGTCAGAGTTCTTCGAATGTCGATTCCGGAAGGGGTTCCGCGGTTTACTCGAGCGGAAGACGCCCGCCGCCCGACGACCAGACTTTGGCGCAAGGTGAGAGCTGAGACATCTTAACTGTAATGGACATTTTTCGTTTGCTCGCAACCATATTCTTTCCGCGTCGCTTGTCTCATAAAGCTTTATAAAAGTAATTAACACGACCTCCGCGATTATTCTCAGCGCGCCAGGGACATCGTTTTTCATGTCACGCGCTGGACTTGTGGTTTTTTTTTGGCAAGCTTCTCTTGTTCTTTGCCCTTTGTATGCGCTCCTATGCATATCTACGTACACTTGACATTGATAAGGGTCCAAAGTTGGTCCCAACGCGATTGTAAGTGGAAAATGTTAGCGGCATGTCTCTTTGGTTTGTCATTCACGTAGTCGCTGGCATTTGCCTCTTATTGGTTTTTGATTTCTTGCAGCCTTGGCTTTTTATAAAATGGCACTAAATTAAATTAAATTAAATCTCTTGTATACATTGAATTCTTGATAATAACTGATGTATAATAATAAATTATTAGAGCATCAGACGATAACAGACTAGCCCAATTTGACAAATTGTCTCATATCATCTTCTGTTTTGTAATAATTTCCCTTTTCGGTTGCAAAAAAAACAATAATCTCATGTGTTCTATTGAGGAGACAGTCATTTTTCACCAAATTTTTTACAATTGGCCTTAGTTATGCAAGATCAACACCAGAGAACTATTCACAAAATTATTATTTCTAATTTCTTGTTTTATTAAGGTAAAATCCAAACGTCTTTCTGCATTTTTAAAAACAAGAAAGATCCAAATGGATACTTAAAATTAATTAAAAAATAATTTTTATTTTCTACTAATTACTTACTAGTTGCGTCTTTTTTACCTATTCTTTTAAGTTTGTCAATGGATATCCTTAAAGAGAAAGAAATTAACCATACTTGACTTGCTGAACGATTGCAGCACTGAACTTCAGTGCTATCTATACTTTTTAAATCATGTATCAAATCATTTTCATTTTTCTCAAAACGTATTTTATATGAGTTTGATTATTCTTGCATGACCACGGCAAATTATTCTTTATCAATTCTGTATTTCTTCATTTCTTTCGGACAAAGTATCGCGCATCGATCCCTCCGCGTTCATGGAATTTACCACGTCCATATTTCTTTTTCATGCAGTTCAAGATTCCGAATGGGTCGACATAGTGGAGTCGGAGTTGCGGAGTATTCTGGAGCCTAGAGACGTTCCAGCGATGGCGCATTCCACCCTGTCCGAAAGTGTATCCTCGGTGACACCACCTCTGCCGCCGCTGTCACCCCATGGCAGCCCGCGTACGTCGAGAAATCGATACTCAACGAGGTAACCCGACTACAAACAGGTCTCTCTTCTTCGCGTAACCGGTGTTACTTCCGGTCACTGCCCCGAGCCACTTCCGATTTTGTTATCCTCCTCCTGACAGATCGAAATTCCGGTGTCTGGCCGAAAAGTCGCCACCGCGGCGTTAAAAATAAACGCCTCTCCGTTACGGCTTCTAAATACTCGGTCGAGGGACTCGCGTGAAATATTAATTTAACGGACAATTGATTCGTAGGCGTTTAATTATTTGCAAAAAAGGATATCACTTTTGCCCGTGACCAGACTCCACGTAATTGTTGTCCCTTCATTTCGAAATATCTAGATATATTACGATAGATAAACGCGTTTTTTCGCGTATGTACGCGTTAAATCGTAAAGAATACGACGATACCGTTATCTACACTGAGAAAAAAATTTGCTAAACAGAAGAAAGTTTTTTTAATTTTTGTAGACCGTTAGTTTGCATACAACTATAAACGTATTCTTTTAATAAGCAATTAATTAATTTATTTAAAGAAAATATTTCTTGCCATTAAATAAATCATTTATTAAATATAAAAAATATTGTACATAAATTAAAAAATATTCACTTTCAGAGATAGAGTATTCTTTTATTTTTTTATATCAAAATTCTATTTATTACTTTTTTTTATTACGTCGTTCTTAAAGTATTGGCAATGATTTTGCCTGAAATCTTCTCAATTAAGCATCATTTAATCAATATTACTTATATTTTATTTAACAAATTCCGTTACCTCATTATAACCGAACTCGGGTCAGACTTTGGATTTTGAATCAGTAATGTTTCGCATTATACATGATCTCACTTTGATTTATAAATAAGTCCCATATTTACTTCCTAAAAAACCCCTATTCAGGGGATTCCATTTATGTTTTGTAATAGAATATAAAATAGTAAAATTAAATTTGTTAATAATATTCAAGAGAAAAAGAGAGAGAAAGAGAGATGTATATGTTTTCTGAAAAGTAAAAAATTGTACTAAAAATTATTTACGTTTTTAGAGATACATTATATTTCTTATTTTTGACAGTTTGAGAATATAAATTTAAAAAAAATTTTTCAAAAATATCATTTTTTTAATAAAAACTTTCAGATTCTAAATTTGATAAATTCATTTGCTAGATTTCAATAGATGTTAATTGTAATAAACCGGAATTAAATTCAAATAAACATTTTAAAAGAGAGATCGAGAGAGAGAAAGCTATTTCCTAATATTTATGCATAAGTTTACTATAATTAAGTAAAGAAATTATATATATAAACATTATTTACTTAAATTAAATGAATATTAAATTTAGTAAATATACAGTTTTACTAATATTGGTAAATATATATACCACATGACTTCTAAATTTATTATTTAGATTTTCAATTATCTCTTTTGAGTGACTCTTAGTTACGATTTAATATTTTCCGCCACTACTCGATGCATGACAATGACTTATTACTCGATAGTATTAACAAGAAAATTCTTCGTAAAAATTTTAGTTTACCATATGGATCGAAACCAAATTACAGCGATTATAGCAAGGCTATGGAGAAGAGAGGTTTCTCGGGCGGCACCAAACACCGTGGCGCGTCGACATCCAAAAAGGAAGCCGCAAAGAAGTTTTCACACCGTGAGTATTAATTTTGCTGACGAGTATTTTCTTAAAATTACGACTTGCATGGACGTCACGTTAGCACGTTTTAGAACCGTTTATAAATAAGCAGTCGCAATTGTAGCAATATCGTTTTAATTCATTGATTTGATAGTAGTGGTGACCGTTCTTACCGAGCGTACATATTGACTTTTAATTTTCAGTTTTTGGAGTGGAAACAGCCGATTTAACATCCACCACGACGGGCCTCGATTTAGATTCTATGTTAGACAGAAGCGATTCCGATCTCAGTACCACCGACGCGAGAACGATCAGAAAACAGTTGGAAGGCTTAGAAAATATGTACAGTGAAGTAAGTATTATTTTATCGATATTTTTTTGTTTAATAATTCGCTACTTTTATAGTAGTTCTTTTTTCGAGAAAGACATTTTTTTACTACGATTATCAAAATATATTTCATTAGAATATATATCTTTTAAATAAAATTTGAATAAGAGGAAAAATACGTACTTGATCAGGCGTGAAGAATTATATTACTAGCAATTAAAATATATGTATATTTGATAATTTACTTTAACACACAAAATAATAATCAAGACGAGGCAATCGACATCTATCTTATACCCAACTTTGAAAGTATCAGATATGTTTTAACTTTACAATCCCCGCGATGAAACGGGACCACGCGCAAAAATGAACAAAGATATATATACCGAAAGATGCTCGCGGCAGGTACGTGATTGAATTCACTCCAATTTGCATGCGCAAATAACTGTCGCAGGTACTTAAATTGCTGGGCGGAAGCGTGAAGAAGAGACGAAAAGCGAGAGGACTCACTAGTTACGGCTCGGTTTCGTCGTTACCGACGTCCTCCGTGTCCTCCAGGCCTGTCACAAGGCACCACGATAAACGTAGATCCCACGTGATTGATGATAGGATGAAGAAAGCCAAAGACATCAAGGTCAGAAAAGTTAATGGATGATATTCCCGCGCTCTTTTTATTCATGAAAACATTTATTTATGCATACTTTGTTAGTATTCACTTCACAATCTCACGTGTGCCGCTCTATTCGAGCGTTGATCGGATAAATGTTTGAAAATTCTTCGGGAAGCGCGCGCCGCGCTCTGATCAATACCTTTAGAATCCGAAATTATATTATTGCGGTTCTAATAAGGCATAATCTCGATCGTGCAGAGCATCAACAAGCGTTTCCAACGTTTGGAGTCGCATGTGGTGACATTGGCGAGATCCGTGGCCCATCTGAGCTCGGAGATGAGGACCCAGCATCTGATGATACAGGTGAGAGAACACGCCAAAAGTTACAGTGCGAAACGAGCTGGAATTTCCAAGACTCTACTACTGTTAGGTTTTCGCAGGAAATGGAGAGCATAAAGTGCGAGATTGCGGCTCTCAGGACGCAGACGAGCATGGCAATGGTGAGGTCGCAGTCGCAGCCTCTGATCAAGGATTCGGAGCTGCCGGCCCTCTCCAATCCTTCGAGAGTGAAGAAATTGACCAAGTTCTTCGGCACGGAGCCGCCGCTCATCAGACTGTTCCTGAGGGAACTTGGGTATGAGGTAAGAGCGCCATTAATCCTTACGTCACGATCCTTACGATTGCTCGCGCGCGCTTTTGCAAACAATTGCGGATGGTTTTTGTTTGTGAACTTTGAGTATATATGTATGTGTGCAAAAGAATCTCCTTGAATGTTTCCCAGACGTCTTTCGAACCTCTTTTGCAGTAGATCCTTTTGCTGTCATTAGAGATTTTTCCATAACGAGTATTGTCTGTCCTCTCTCGGCTTAAGGATGATCCATTCCTCCTGTTATCCTACGTTATTTTCTTGTGCTATTCTCCGCTCGGAACTTGCGCTTTTAATAACATCGAATTGTCGGCACCTTTGGCAATCGTAGAAATACGCAGCCGCTTTCGAGAAAGAAAAGGTCGGGATGGTGGAGCTGCCTTACCTAAGCGAGGAGAGGCTACAGAAGATGGGAGTTCCCCTGGGCCCGAGACTGAGAATCCTTCAGGAAGCGAGGATCTCGGTATGCAAGGATCCGATTTACGTCGTATAAATCCCTCGGACAATATGAACGCTCGGCGACGTGAACAGAAGAGGATCCGAGAAGAGAAAAGAAAAAAAGAAGAAGAGGTATCCAAGTGAAAAAAAGGAGTACACAAGGAACTAAGATCTCGCGCGGAATTCGTTTCCTTTTGTCGACTGATGAGCGCGTTAAAGCGCTCTTCTCCTTGAGAGAAATCCTCGAGGCCGAAAACGAGGCCGTCCGTTCAAAAGACGACCGCCTTTTTTCCCGTTTGCACAATCAATAGCTACGTTCTGGAAGCTGCGTTTGCTGGAAACGCGCAATCATAATATTTCGCAACGTCTCCAACTCGGCAGATGCGTCCGGTTATTATTCGACGTGACCAACATGACAAAAAGCTCGTGCGCAAAGCTTTTTTAGACAACTTTCCGAGAATGTGATACGCGCGTGCAAATATTAATCGCTCCGGCATATCATTTTTCGTGATCCTTGAACCATCGTTATCTATGTTCGGCGTGGACATCGTTGCGATCATCGCTCAAGCGTCTCGCAACGTCTGTAAATTAGCAACAACGTTTCTCTGGCGTGGCGTAAGCGAACCGATTACGAACGATGCTGAAGAAACGTGAGCTTGGAAATGAGGCAATATTAAGCGTCGCGCGAATATTATCTTCATTAAAATTAAGAGAAATATAAATCCGGTGACAGCCAAGCGCCGTATGTTAGTGCAAACAATCGAGTTATAAGAAAGTAATGATGTTTCGACACGCACCGAACATTTTCCTGTCTTTACAACGTACGCGCTAAATCAAACTCTTCACGTCCAACTCGATCCTGAATCCCAATTATTATATTTTAATTAATTCTTACAATCTCACTTATGTATGTAGTTGATTTCTATTAAAGTCGCGAAAAACACGTGGCCAATGGAGAGATCCGAGTTCAACTCTTGGCTGAGACAGTATTTCTCGTAATTTCAATATCAATTCAATATCAATTTCAATATCAATTCAATATCAATTTCAATCAATTAAATGTGCATAACTGAGACTTTAAAAAGGGAGGAATTAGTGAAAACGTAGTAATTAAAATTAAACCTTTAAGGTCGAGTTTGATGTGAAAAGTTTGATTCACCACGTACATTTTAAAGACTAAAATAATGTTTATTTACACTGCAAAATAATATTACCCTGCCACGATTTAATTATTCGCGCTAACATCCAGAGCGTACAATATAACACGCTTTTACCGGCGTTACATTTCTCATAACTTGGTTGTATTCAGAGTTTCGACACATAGATTATCTTCATTCACATCGAAGAAATTTACAGTTTCCACGATCGTTGTCGTGTGTGAAAGCAACGACGACAGAATAAATCTACCTACTTTGCGGGAGATCTGCCTACTTTGGCAGGAGGATTCGTAGAAACGGGTCGTGAGAATCCGAAGGTATCGGGGTCCAATCAAAATGTAAATCCTACAAGTTCTAGTATACCTGTTTGCTCGACTATATTTATGCAAGGAGAGACAAGCGGAAACAATACAACGATAACCCGGCCGAGAGCGGCTACGCGAGAACCTCGAGTTTTCCGCTCGCGCGCGCGCGTCCACCGTTAGCTAAGTATAATAAGATATTAGTGTGTAGATTTAGATTACACGCGTGCGAACTAAACGCTGATAACGCGGCTCTATCCGCGATGGGCGATGATAATTCGTGGCGCTGAGGAAATCGGCGATCGGAGGCTCGACAGAAGAAGCCGCGCACATTGGGAACAACGAATCGCGAAGGTATGTTTTGCCAAAGAGACGCACGGCCGTCGTCGAAGTGTTGCGGCCAAGATTTTTCGTTCTACAAGAGAGAAAAGAACAAGTAGACTTTCGCGGGCACGGGCTCTTTCGCGCCGGCATCACCGCACCGTCTGAGAACCGAAAATATGGAATGCACTTTGTGAAAGTTTCACTGGAAAGAAATGGTCTTGCAGTCACAGCGAAAATTGTCTAGACGCGAGAAATTAACTCAGATGAATAAATCACTAGCAGACATTGCAACATCGTATATTTTATATTTAATCAATGTAGATGACAGAGACAGAATTTCTATTTAAACTATTTATGGAATTTTAATAAGAAAGTCTCTCTGGGGTGCCCATCTAAATGGCCTTAGAGTTAGGCTTCTTATAAAAATTGACTGTAGCAAACATACAAGACTAGCGACGAGAGACAGACGAATGTGTAATCCTCACAATCACCTAAATTTGCTTGGCAGATATTGCTAGAATGTTACCGCCCTAAATTCTACGTACTACAGACCATTTTCCAGCAAATACAAAAAATAGATATGATAAATTTTAATATGTCACGTTCTACCTGGATCAGCAAAACGTTTTTTTCAGTGTTCAAGCCGGACTTTCCTCGGGGGAAAATATTGGAGAAAGAGTCGTTTTGCTCTCTTCTCTCTCCTCTCTTTCTCTTTCTTTCTTTCTTTCTTTCTCTCTATTTCTTTATATATATATATATATATATATATATATATATATATATATAT
>NW_022639729.1:178733-179155 GCF_010583005.1 Odontomachus brunneus
TATATATATATATATATCTCATTACTTCTTGAATCTTGATATTCTCAGATATCTCGTTGAACTAAGTCCCAAATTGCAGGGCCGTCAAAGCGAGGCACTCTGTAAATTGAACGACTTGCGTTAATTCATAGTTCTGCGATGCGATCTCTTCGACGTAATACGAAATCTAGAGATTTTGATCGCGAAACTCTGTCGAGTATCATGCAATTCGATCGGTACGACGTCTCCACTGACTAATTATTTCAGAATGTTTTGTATTCTTCTGAAATTAATACGGAAAAATCGATTTTTATGAAACAAGATTATAAAAATTAAAATTATTATAATTATTATTATTATTATATACGTCTGATGTGTTACGAAGCAGCTCTCTCTCTCTCTCTCTCTCTCTCTCTCTCTCTCTCTCTCTCTCTCTCACGGGA
>NW_022639729.1:182926-185729 GCF_010583005.1 Odontomachus brunneus
TCTCTCTCTCTCTCTTTCTCGTACATTCCCCCGTCCTCGCTTTATATTATCGTGACTCCAAATTTCGGTCGCATGGCAGCATGCGCCGTGCAATGCCAATACCAAAGAATCGATACCTGTTCCCTTGTCGCGACAATAACGACAACGACAATCGCTGCTCGTGATCGCGGGTCACACGAACGGGAAGACACGCCACTTTGGTACTCGAATAGCAACACACTCTGTACACTAAGCTTCAATAAGATAAGTCTTAATGTTTGTCGGGCCGAAACCTATCATCAGTCCTTCGGATCGTTCCTATCGTGTCTGCAATAGTATGATACGATACGACACGAAAATGTTATGTCAAACTGCTCAAATGACAGATCAGCCGAACAATCAATGATCGTCAATGCAATCGTCCAAACGCACGATATGGACGACTAGAGAAACCGCGCGGAGAGAATGTTATAGTAAAAATTACTAAAGGATTTCCTAACCGAGGAACAGATCGATATGCCGCAGTAACTCACACTCCATTCTTTCATTTCATACGTGCTACTTACATCCTAGAAATTTAAACGTGCTAGAAATTAACATACTTGCTATGTTTCTGCCAAAATCTTATTTTACCGTGTTTTACTCAGCAGAACAGTCCTTACTGACAGTCTGTTCCTGCTACTACTAAAAACACAGTAAAATTGAAAAGATTTTGAATGAAAGATAAGACTATAATATTCTCCTCGGGCAGTCTAGTTTTAGCCTAGTGAATGTTAAAGCTTCATTGAAGCTTCGTGTGCTCTCACCGTGGGAACACGTAGACAGTAGACCTAGCAAAGTTATTAGCTGTTAATATCTACGCATTATCAACGTATCGTTCGTAAATTCAATCGTGCGCGTTGAACCTCTAGCAATTAGCCCCGATGGATACTTTTTAGGAATAATCGGTATCAATTGAATTATTTCCAGCTGGTGCTCTAGCGTGTCGCTGCTCTGATTTTCGCTTTCTTCCCCTCCCCTCTCCCCCCATTCTCACTCCCACTCTGTCGACATTGATATTATTATATTGTACAGTTAATTATTTTTACGAATGTTATTATTATTTTTTTAATTTTTAATATTTGTATTGATATTATTATAATTATGACGACGATAATTATTATTATTATTATTATTATTATTATTTTGTTAAATCTTGTATTTAATAAACGATTGCAGGTAAAATGATTGCGGGATTTACTTTGCGATGAATATTTACTGAGAGGTAACGCCGGCTGCGCACGCGATATCGCTCAACCAATTGTCCAAAAATGGTCGAACGCCGCGCGTTCCACTTCGCGGACATTCCCAATTCATTCGTCCATTTTCGTTCGCTTTGCCCCGTTCGCTCCTTCCCTCGTACCATATCGTTTCGCGAACGCAGCAACGAAGTGATTGACACTTCTTTTCCGAAAATCGGGCTCGCCCGCAAACGCGCGGCTCGTGTCTCGGAATCGCCCGAGATATTGTCGGAGGCCGTTCGGTAAAAATTCCGCGGCGTTTACGCGGCGCGCTTCCTGAACTTTCTGCCGCGGCCGAGAGCTCCTTCGTGAATCCGCCTTGTTCAATTGAATAATCGCACATTAACTGTTACAACGTACGGCATACCAAGTGATCTGGTTATTATGGCCCCTGACCTCGGGCCGCGCGCCGAGCCACACCGGCGGCACGTTGAGCCGCGCCGGTAATCGGCGCGCTCCGCAACGATAATTATACCGCGATTATCCTAAATCGATCGTAACAAGAGGCGCGGAAGTGCCTCCTGCTCCTCGTGCGCGGAACGGCACACGATTTTAATTATTGGGGAGTGTGCGCGCGCAACGACGACGACGACGACGTTTATCAACCTCCGCGCTTAAACGTCGCGATAATCGTCGTTAATTTCTGCGCCCTCGGCACGGCGGAGACGCGCCAGCTCGGCGCGTCTCGCTGAAATTTCAGAGATACTTGCTCGTAACTAATGCTAAACCGCGTTAATGATCGCTCGGATTCCTCTTAACGCAGGCACGGTGAGCGAGCAAGAGACGGTGATGCGATTTACCGCGTCGATTGACTGCGATCGAATTAATGTTAAATGTGTTCTCGTAAAGTTGACACAATTTCATTATCGGAACCGATTATCAGAACAAGCGCGTGCGCGCTGCAAAAGGACAACATTTACAATATTTACTCGATATTTCTTCGCGATTTTTCTGCCTCTCTCTCTCTCTCTCTCTCCCTCTCTCGATTTCTTATCACTTAAAATTGAACGTCTGCTTTAACACCTCAAATTCTGAACTGCCAGGTCTTGATTCTACTTAATCTATAAACTCCTCTCTTAAACCAGCTGAATTCTACTTATGTTTAAATTTCCTAAAGCTCCTCTTCTGAACTTCTAAGTACACTGAGAGAAAAGATATCTAACAAATAAAATATACTTATTCAATAAGTATTCTGATATGAAATATTTTTCAAATAAGAAAATGTACACATTTTTTTAAATCTTAGCTCTTCATGAAAGCAACTGTTTATTTTATTTAAATAAGGAATTCAGGTTTAAGTAAATATATGTCATTAGTACCCATTGAATAAATTTTTATTATTTTTTAGGTATTTTTCTTTCGTGTAGATAATTGGCTGCAGTTATGCAAGAATGATCACGTGGAGTACGTTTCGGGAAAAATGAAAATGAAAATTTTATGCATAATTGGAAAAATATAAAAGCACTGAGGTTCTCTCTCTCTTTCTCTTTCTCTCTCTCTCTCTCTCTCTCTCTCTCTCTCTCTCTCTCTCTCTCTCTCTCTCT
>NW_022639729.1:185739-235356 GCF_010583005.1 Odontomachus brunneus
CTCTCTCTCTCTCTCTCTCTCTCTCTCTCTCTCTCTCTCTCTTCGCGATCGTTTAAAAAGTCAAACAATATTTTTTTCTTCAAGGATATTCAAGCTTTAAAAAATACAGGCCCGTCAAAGCGAGGCACTCTGAAAATTGAACGACTTGCGTTAATTCATAGTTCTGTGATGCGATCTCTTCAACGTAATACGAAATCTAGAGATTTTGATCTCGGAACTCTGCCAAATATCATGCAATTCGATCGGTATGACGCCTCCACTGACTAATTATTTTAAAACGTTTCGTATTTTTCTGAAATCGATACGAAAAAATCAATGTGATTTTTATGAAACAAGATTATAAAAATTAAAATTATAATTATTATTATATACGTCTGATGTATTACGAAGCAGTAATATTTCTCTCTCTTTCTCTCTCTTTTTCTTGAGAAATCTGCAACTAATAAAAAATAGCGCAATTGGTAGGAAATAAAAATTGTTTTTTAATGAATGAGTTTTCTTAATAAAAATACTCATAAAGTTTGGAGCCTACAATTTTGTGGGGTTATTCTTGCATAATTATAGCCAATTGTTCATCGCTTATTTGAGATGCAGAGTAAGAAAGATCAATTCCTTTATCAATTAACCTCATCGCAACCCTATTTGCAAATGTTGGAAAGTTAAGTTAAAAAAAGAGCAAGATATCGAGTTGAAGGCAGCTCTTAATATTTACGCGATTTTTTATTTCGTGATAAAACGTCGAGCGCGACACGTGTACACAAATATTACCATCATGTCTCAACGCCTCTGACTTAATCGAGCCCAGTCGTCCAGCCAGTCGTAGCCTAATCTGACCGTGTGCAAGCTGCAAATGCAATTATCGCAGGCGCCGCGTGTGGATGTGCATGGGCGCGGCATGAAGATAAATAATAGTACCGATACCCATTGCGTCGATTCCCATTGCGACAGTCGGATTTACAAACATCGGGCGCGATTAAAGGGACAATATAAACCTAATAAAAATTGATAAGAATAATTCGTGCGTACACGCGCGATCGGTAAATTCAATCGGCCACCAGTGGAAAGAAAGGGATTTTTCTTTTCTCAGTTATATGTCCGATAATACGTGACCCATATTCTTCTTTCGCCGCGTGGAGGAGATAATTGAAGTACACTGTATTTAAGGCGGCATACAAAGAAACGAGCGAAATGTGCCGTCTCTGTCTGTCCCGCGCGATCGCGTGGTCGACCGGCGCGGATTGTAAATTTCGACAGAATCGACGGCGGGACTGTCTTCCGGACGGGCCGGCCACTTTTATCAGGAAATGCACAATTTAACAATTGTGGCCAATTATTTTTCTAGCGGGCTCGTCTTTGATTGGCTATCTGAGGCCGCGCCACGATGTGGGTCTTCACATTGCTCCTTGTGTGTCAACGTGGCCGCGCGAACGATCGTCGAACTCTCGTATTACGTCTGTCAAGGATGCGGAGCCCGGATCACGCGGTGGCGGCATCAAAGCTGCTTTCACAAAAACAACAGTTTTCTCGAATTGTTATTTACGACGGGCGCTTCGTACCCGTTAACAAGCGGATAGAAGCAAGTTTTAATAAAAAACCATCGTATCGTTAATTTTGTTTTTTATAAAATTGAAAATATGATTCCAACCAAACGTGGTTTTCCCTTAATAGTGAGGGTGATATTATTTATTTTATTTATTATTTTTTTTCGTAGATAGAGTTATAGCCCACACATATTGAAGACAATTATTCCTTAATTTATGTGTGTGCGTGTGTTGCGGATTATAATATATATTATGTACAAAGTAATATATATATATTTTTTTTAAATAAACAAGTAATATTAGTTTTAATTATCTCGATATTCTCGATCTCAAATAATATTAGTTTTAATTATCTCGATATTCATTTATTTTATAGTGATATAGTTTCATCAATATTTTCGAACGAAATATTTTTTACGACACAAGACTCTAATAGATTCTCATAAATCCATCATTTCACAAATGCTGTAAATGAGATTAAAAGTGGCGAGATCAATTTATATCTATAGATTTCACTGATGACATTTCGAGTACGAACGCCTTCCTCTTGAAACGTTCAAGGTATCGGTGACATTCTCTGGACCAGTATAAAAATGGACTTACTTTTAAGGGAGAAGAGATAATATTCCGTTTCTATCGCGCAATACTTAACCGTTATAATAAATCGCTGCAATTCAACAAAAATAATTATATTGTGTTACATTGTATTGATTCAGGTTTCTTTCTCCACTGAATGTTAATCTGCTTTTTAACGATGATACGCGTAAGAAAATATAACAGTATTCTCAGAGAGAAACACAACAATGAGCTATGTAAATGCAAAGTGCGAACAAAGGTTACAATTCACCGCGCCTTTTCCAGAGCACCATTTCCGCAAATTCACCAGTAATTCGTGTAGTCACTAATTAATTATGTTATTTTTAATGAGCATTGTTTGTTAGTTATCATTAAAATTTATCGTATACACGATACGATAACAAAGGCATAAATAATGATAGGGAAACAGTATTATTGTTATGAATACATCGTTTATTTTGTTAAATTATCGATCAGCAAATTATAATCATCGCGATGAATGACGTGCTGGATTTAAGAATAATTTCATTTCACTAATTTAATAGCAAACATGAAACAGCATTCTTGCTCCTCCGCGTTCCACAACTTCCACTTTAGATCGTATGTTCGCTGCAATAAAAGAAAAACGTTTTAAATGATATCTTAAGAGAGGTCGCAATTTGCTTAGTTAAATATATATATGTATATATATATACACTCTTACACAATAAAAATTGCTCTATGTTACATATTTAATTTATAATTAATCTTTATACTTTTTATGTAATTTATCTTAATATATGATGTGTGTTTTACATCTATACTTTTTTTACGTCTCTACGTTTTTCTTTAATCTCAAAATATAACTATGTTTCGACAGAAAAGATTACGACCAACGCTCTTACGAACAATATATCCGAAAAAAATGAAAGTATCTAAATAAAATAAAATAACAAAAGTGTAAAGAAAAACAAACGCGATGATATGAACGTGTAACATTGAGCGTCTATTATTGCAAATGTAACACGAGATCATCGATACTCGCAGCGAGACTAGAGTGCAGGGCGAGGAATTACTCACCGCGGGAAACTTTTTCGAGATTGGCAATAATACTGAGTATTGTTGTCTTTGGCCGGGCACGACTGGACAAACAGTAGACGTACAGGCGTCGAGTGGCATGCCCAGGAATGGCAAATCCATGATTTCAGAGGCCCAGTATGCTCTACTGGACAACGTGTCGCCAGTGAAGTCTGGAATGAAGCGTATGCATTGTCGATAAATCGCCACATTAGATGTCGAAATTGAACACGCGATACGAACGCTTGACGAGTCGCACACAAACACAAATAACATAAACGCTGAAATTTGTCTTCGTTCTTCAAAGAAAGAAGATGCTTTTTTTGCGAAGGGAAAATCTAATTATCTCTACTTATTGTTTGATTTAAACTAGTTTAAACTAGATTCAAATTGACACCTCGAGTTGAATACAAAACGTTGAATACAAACGTTCTTGCGTGAATGAATAATGCGCCTTATTTCGAACGCAAAGTACAAAAGTATCCGCACCGAGGAAGAAAATGATCTAAATTATAATTATTTTTGTCCTAACACATTGATGGTAATAGTAACATAACAGTATATAAGGTTATTATTACTGACATTATAGAATTTAATTAAAAAAAAATACTTTTCTCAAGCATAATAATTATTTCTCTATGTATTATAGTTACAAATACCAAACATTTTTTTTCTTCATTGTTACATGCTGTTTTTGCGACAATTCGTCGTCATTGGGATATACGAATCGGATGCATCGAAACACCTCGACGATACTCACCGGCGGTGTAGTCGAAGCTGATACTCGCATTGCGACCCCTCTTCAAGGCACAGGGCTTTCTCTGCACAGCCTCGTTGCAGGGATCCACGTTCACCTCGTGTATGACGCAACTTGAAACTGCGCCATTTTCAGCTGAAACATATGGATCATGCCTCTGTAAAGAATTGGCGTACCAAAAATAGCTCACATTTGCATATCGATGAAATCGCCGACGAATAAGAAGCACCGAGAAGAAGGAACAATCGATTGCTTTGCTTCTCGACTCTTTTGTCGAATCGCCCGATTTACCCGATTCATCCAACGTTTACGAACATTCTAGTTAATTAAAATAACAGCGAGGATTTTCTGTCTTACACGACACTTGTGGTAGGAAATTAGCATCATCTCTTTGATTGATAATCGCATATAATCGCAGATAAGTACGATTAAAATGAGAAGAATTTTTAATTAGCATTGTGTACAATACTTTTCACGTGAAATAAAATTATTTAACGTTATATAGAGAGGATCTCCTACTCGCGAGTTAAATTACAAATATGTTTGCTAATTCATCGATATATTAGTATTAATAAATTAATGTGTTTATATATATATTAGTATGTTAATAAATTAATGTGTGTGTGTGTGTGTGTGTGTGTGTGTGTGTGTGTGTGTGTGTGTGTGTGTGTGTGTGTGTGTGTGTGTGTGTGTGTGTGTGTGTGTGTGTGTGTGTGTGTGTGTGTGTGTGTGTGTGTGTGTGTGTGTGTGTGTGTGTGTGTGTGTGTGTGTGTGTGTGTGTGTGTGTGTGTGTGTGTGTGTGTGTGTGTGTGTGTGTGTGTGTGTGTGTGTGTGTGTGTGTGTGTGTGTGTGTGTGTGTGTGTGTGTGTGTGTGTGTGTGTGTGTGTGTGTGTGTGTGTGTGTGTGTGTGTGTGTGTGTGTGTGTGTGTGTGTGTGTGTGTGTGTGTGTGTGTGTGTGTGTGTGTGTGTGTGTGTGTGTGTGTGTGTGTGTGTGTGTGTGTGTGTGTGTGTGTGTGTGTGTGTGTGTGTGTGTGTGTGTGTGTGTGTGTGTGTGTGTGTGTGTGTGTGTGTGTGTGTGTGTGTGTGTGTGTGTGTGTGTGTGTGTGTGTGTGTGTGTGTGTGTGTGTGTGTGTGTGTGTGTGTGTGTGTGTGTGTGTGTGTGTGTGTGTGTGTGTGTGTGTGTGTGTGTGTGTGTGTGTGTGTGTGTGTGTGTGTGTGCATATACATGTGTTTATATACATATATATATATATATATATATATATATATATATATATATATATATGTAAATGCGTTCTTTAATCTTTTTTATCTGTTTATCAACAGCTCCGTATCGATTTTTCATTTTTCCAACGATGCATTACACTCTCGTCGATTATCGCGATGCGCTTTCGCAATTCCATAATGAAAGTCAGCGAGATCTACTTCCTGAAATATTTTGCAAGAAGTGATGAGAAGATAAACATAAACTTGAGCTCGTAAACTTTAGCCGAAAAAATATCAGCAAACGACGACGTGACACGTGTCATCGACGACACAACTACGTAGGGATTGACGTAAAACTGCAGTTCGAAACTATAGGCGATCCGACGAAGTTCTCTCGCTTCAAATGAAGCACAAGCTTTATGAAATACCACGATACATACACACACACACTCTCTCTCTCTCCCCCTTCTCTCTTGCTTTCTCCTTCTCGTTTCCGCGAGATTATGAGTACATCCGAATTGTTTTCCACGGGTCGGCGAATCTCGGTGATAAAAACGCGAGAAAAATTCCCGGCGAGCAGTAATAACAATACGAATATAATATTGATAATAATAACGACAACAATAAAAACAGTTGCACGCATAATTGACCAAATCGTATCCCGCCCCGACGAGAAACCATCGACGTCTCGCAGCTTTGTTTCACACTGTGCGTTTTGCGCGAAATATTGAAACTGCTACTTATCCCTTTTTGCACAAGCGTTAAACACTCACATGTCATCCTGTATTTCTGACCCGCAACAACTTACGCTCACATCGAACGCTTATCGAGGAACTTTGATGTCTGTTATTGTTGTAACTGACTGAGAACTTTTTGTTTATCAAGCGACGTAATGTTTTTTTTAACTTCTTGTACAACCTTATCATTTTATGTGCTTCTCTGTCCCGTTTTCTGCGATATATTCCAAGCAGACCTCACTCTACGATATATATCCAGATATTTATGTCTGTTGTCGGTTAAATAAGAACCGAACGCGTATTTATGAGAGAAAATGTTCTTCAATTGTCCATATCGTTGACCGGATTTTGTGCGCGTATTATTCTGAAGATAAAACTGAAGATAAAAGCATAAATGTACATATCTGAAGTATAGCTGAAGATAAAAGCATAAAATAGACTTCTTACTATCTTTATCACTAAAAAAAATGCTAAGAGTTTATTTTCTGTGAGTTCAAAATATTCCTTTCAATTGCCTGCCGTGTAAAAAAGAAAAAATTAAATAACACGTAAAAGATTAAAGAAAAGATTAGATTCCTTGATATTTGAACGAACGCTTAAACTGTAATATTAGAACTTTGACCACTTGTGGATGAATCATAGTCCATGTTTCGACACATGTAAAACACATGGCTAGCAAGTGAAAGAGAAAGACAGAGATTGAAACGACGCTATTCTGGTCTAGTAGTTCCCTCCATTGTTTGCTTAGGAAGAGACACCATTGCTTCAATCTTCGTCTTTCTTCCTCGCTTGCTACACACACGTTTATAATTCGTTTATCGTTTGAAACAGTTAGAACAATCATATGTAGTTTAGGGCTACGCCCGCGATAATATCGGATAAATTAACAAAAAAATGCATTCTTTAAATATACACGAAAAAACGATATTTTTGTTTGAAAAACATCTTTATTTCTGATATATCAATCTTCAAATGAGATCACATAACATTAAAGGAAAATAAATTACTTTTATATTCAATTCAACAAAATAATAATTGTTTAAATTCAAGGCGATAAAATTCTTCTAACAAAATTACGTATTGTTGCTTATATATGAAACAATGATTGATAATTTGAATATATTAGTTTTAAGTGGACATAGGAAAATCTGGGATATTTAGAAACATCATATTCTCAATCCAGTGTTTTGTGCTTTCCATTAATGAAAATTACTTTTCAAAAATAAAAACACAGGTTTTTCTAATTAAATCATATAAATGATTTAATCATATAAAATATATCCTTGCAAGTAACCCATCTGCATTTAACGTTATGTAATCTCATTTGAAAACTAACACGTTAGAAATAGAGATATTTTCCAAATAGGAATTTCCTTTTGTTCTCTGTACAAATCCTACGATAAGCCTACGATAAGCGAATTAATCTTGTTCAACTGAACATTTCGTCTACTGCCTGCGAAGGAAACGCATTTTTCAAAATCTGTATACTATATAGACTTGATAAAATCGATTTCACGCGAACTCTGCGAGAATCAAAGTTGAAAATAAGGCCAATAAGAACCAGACACAAGGCGAGAATATTCGAGTATTGAAAACCACTTACTCCGGGACAATATCTTTGCAAACCTGAGACCTTTTAAGCGTGTTAATTTCAGATATATTAGCGAATAAATCGTTGTTTCAAAAGCACAAAAAATTCTTACGAAAAATCTGTTAGTTCTCGAAAATAAAACTGGTTTTCCTAGTTTGAAAACTCGAGGAATCGTAGAGTCAAAGGATCGCCATTGAAGTTAACAAACAGTATACTTCACGATAACGTTTCATCTTCGCCTCACAGATAACCTCACCAGCGCGACACGCGCGATATCGAGATTGCAAATAAAAACTACTTAAATAAAAAACCGGTTGAGCGATTGTCCGGCTTCAGATACACCCGAACTTATTTACGCGCGCGACTGATACGTCGTAATCACGCTAAACAGAAATCGTCATGAAGCATGACCTATGAACCGTGGAAATTTGGAAACGCACAATTCCAGCGACTTTCGCGTCTTAGCAGTCCACTTCTCTCCGATTTTCGTTGATCGCGGAAATCCCGTGGAGAGTCGCCGACGAACGAGTCATCGCGAACGAGCAAACGTGCTGTCACTTTTAACGCTGTTACGAGGCCTGTCGCGAAATAGCCTCTTTCGGACTTCCCGTTAATTAGCAACACGGAGATCGCAGGCTCGTATCGCGATCGCGACACGGAGGATACTCACGAGTGGGACACGAAGTCCATTGCACGACTTCCGCGTGAGTCGCGTAGGCCAGGATCAGAACGGCCGCGGTGACAAGCGCGCTGTTTTGGATCATCCTCGATGAACGGTGGTTCGTAGTCAAGTGAAAGAAAACCGACATGAGGGTCAGTCTATACATAGGCAGACAACCGAGCGGAGTATCGAGGGAGGGTGGAGCCACAGGTCAATTGAGATAGCGTGCAACTTATGTATGTTCTTCGGCCGCATCTCTCCTTCCCCGAGGAATCACGACGTAAAGTCTCGTTTTGGTCGTAATGACCAAAATAGACACAACGCATGGTCTCTTACGGATATCATTATCTTTGTAATAAATAATGCCATTAGCTTTGATCGTTTGGTACGTACGATGTCGCTTAGTAAAGATACTCGAGGCATTCGATTTTCATGCGACGGGTCTCAGGGGGATTGAGAGAAATTAGAAGGGAGAAATTACTATTAACTATTAAGAGCACGAAGAAGCTCTCTTGTGATCCTCGAGAGGTTATATTTCGACGAGGAAAATTACGGCACTGTTCTCGAGACAACGACAAATATAGTATAGAAGACATTTCGATTTTTTTATGAGGACACAAATTTAATTCAGATGAATTGGAGTGCGAAACAGATCGGCTGAGGGAACAGTGAATGAAATTATAGAAAAGAAAAACAGCAACGGCACGTGTATACATTTATATATAAAAAAATCACGCTTTTATCGTGTTTGATTGAAAATTTTTTATTTTATTATTACCGAGATTGTAAATTATATGGGGGAATAAGAAAAAGTATTTGTGCGAGGAAAAAAAAAGAACGCTGCGGACAGGATTCGAACCTGTGCGGGCAAAGCCCATTGGATTTCGAGTCCAACTCCTTAACCACTCGGACACCGCAGCTCATGGAAGTACAACTACATACTATTGTACATAAGGACATCTATCATATCAGAAACAATGTTATTGAGCTATACAAAACAAACTGTTACTACAACAATATCGCATACAACAATTTGTTTAATAACGGCACGAAAAAAATGCAATAACGATCGACATACGAATTTATTAATTGCAACAAAAGTACGCGCTATGTGTGTAGCTATAAAATTCGTAAAAATTAATAAAACATTTTATTTTCCCGAGGATAATTATTATTGCAAGTGCAAAATAAAATGACAATGTATAATAGTGTGATGTCACTTCATATTAAAAATAAAATTATAATTATATAAGAAGTCTCGTGTGCAATGTAATGGTTCGATTACATATATGTAATGACATTACGTCAATTTTTCCTTCTCTCCTTCGTACTAAGTGAATTAGTCCTATATTAGTATAGTAATAGTTCTATATTAGTAGCTTCAAAAAATTCAATATTATGTCACGGAGAATTCTCTACGATGGCGACATCTGTCAACGAACAGCACGTCTCTCCTCGTCGAACTTCATCGGTAAGATAATAAAAGTAGCGAGTGAGCCACAACGTTTCTTTTGTGTGCATCTTTTTAATTTATTTTTCAAACAAATTTATTTATTTCTAAGATATACTCACAATAACGAAGAAAAAATATATTTTCAGAGATCCATAAAATTTCAAAATTTCTTTTTTATTTTCTCAATCTACTGTTACTGCGAATATATCCTATCAAAAAATGAATTTTATGCTATAATAGGATAATTTTAATTTTTCTATAAATGTGAACTTTCATGAATTTTTATAATAATATTTTCTACTAATGAATTTTCATTATGACTACATTTTTTTATTACTACATTTTCGAATGATATTCAAGCTTTCCATTAATTCAATTTTAATTATAAATATATCTTTTCGATTTTGTTTAAAATTGGAATAAATTTAAAATTATCAAGCGAATTTTTATTTTTTAAATTACAAACAAATATTTCTAAAAATCTGTAATATAACTACAATGTATTACAGTTTTTTGCTATTTCTTTTACCTACACTGGAGAGTAGGTCTCTCCACGGATGGTGCGGCGATATGACGCGCGCTCTCCCTGCAGAATTGATACATTCGCGAATAATACCGGCCGTGAACCGTTCATGCGACAGGCATGCGGGATCTATCAGTTGCGCAAGCCGGCGAACAATATGATTCGCGGAGAACATTGCGAGGATCAGCGCGATCGAGCGAATTCCGCCTCGCCCGTGCGGCACGGCGTGATGCGATTAATGATCAATGGCAAACGCGAATGCGATTTATCGATCCGCGACGGCCGCGCCGTCCACCTGCGGGCCTCTATTGTATCGTGCCGAGTGCGCTTTATTACGCGGGCGGTGTCGCGCCTACGTTTCTGCGTCGAACGATCCGTAAAAAGACAAAAAAAAGAAACGAGAGACACTCGTCGCGCAACGACACCCGTGAGGCAAAATCGTCCAGTTTGTTCTGCATAGCTTATCGTGGCGACACTGCGGAGGTGTTCAGCTAATCTGTCCATTCGATCCTGAACAATAGTCGACGCATAGTCTCACACAAGAAGAAAAAAATCACTTGAAAACTTATTTGTGGGGTATAAAGTTTATACATAAAAGTGAAGTTTAATTTTCAGGTATTTTTTCTCATTGTCAGTCTCTTTTCTCGTCGCGATATTCGCAATTTTTATTTTTACAGGTAAATATATATGCGTGTACTGTCACATTTTCTCTTTCCTCCTTAATCTCTATCAGCTACCTCGATCACCTAAATTCCTTCTCTGATCCATCCAAATTGAATATGTTATCATCTCGGCTAAAATAAGGCGGTAGCTCTGGTTTTACCATAAGGAGCTTGAGAAATCTTCTTGCTGATCATATAATAACCTATATAGAATTTCATATATGACGATGTCTAAAATATGCCAAGTAAGCAAATTACTTTCCTCCGTGCTACGTGTATCCAGGTGGTAAAATCAACTACAGTATCCAAAACAGCGGCGATCCTCACGCGGATTATGTCACGCTACATGCTGTAATCACCGCAGAAAATAGAAGTCGCTCGTAGAAATGATATGGGAACCGTGTAGGTGATTACGGAAGATCCACCGCTCGGGAGATTTGTAAACGCGGGATGGCTCAAGGAAGCGCTTTCGGAGATCAGCCGGATGATTTGAATGAGGAAAAGAGAGAGGGAGAGAAAGAAGATTGTGCAAAAACTGCTCGGCCACGCGCGACGCTTCTCCGGAGGGATACTTTTACTTCGCACGAGGTGGAAAGCCGCTAAAGGAAGCGGCGGTGTGGTGTTAGGTGCTCGAATGTAACCTACATTCGATATGATTGGCTGATCTGGTGCATTGTAACATATGTACCGGATCTCCCCCTCGCTCCGATCTTTTTATTCGTGTCGGTTGCAAATGTATTTATCGCGTATGACGTGAGATAAGGTCGCCTTTCTTGTCTCATTAATATCGTATTATTCAGGATAAATCCATCAGTAAACGATCGAGTAAAAAATGCCATTGCAAGTGACTAAAAATTACGTTGGGAAGAAATTTTCGTTACATAACCTTCGTTATACAATCTTATGTTTGCATTATGCGCGCTCTGCCGCATAAACGCCGATCACTTACTCGATATTTCTTGCGTCATTGCATCAACGTAGTAAAAGTTCACATCCGCGAATTCGAGATGCGAGTCTCTTAGATAAAATTAATCAATAACTCGATATTTGCAACGTATTCGAGTACGATTTCCGAGTCGATCGCGATGCAATCGGTTTTGCACTCGCAATATTTATGATCGCGAGATCTCGCGAGGTAGCGTGGCGTGCCGCGAGAGAAGAGCAGAACTTATTGCTCTTCTACAAAGCGAATAAACATAAATCGCGCGTGTCGCGCAGAAATGCGGATGGATGCAGAAACCACGATCGTCGATATTTATGAACCGGCGCGGCGTCAGTGAATTATCCGGGAACATTTGTTCGACATATGTTTCTTCCGGGGGGAACCGGTTCTCTTCCATAAACCTCTACAACTTAATTCAGGGACGATCCAAGAGACTCCAATTTTCATTGTGACGCTTTATTGTGCGCGATCATCAAGTGCCCATTTTTTTACTCAACACCTGCATCTCATTTCACCGTTCCCCCTTTCATATTCGCGCGAATTCACTTATTTGTTCACAATTGCACAAACCACAGTCGTGAGTGAATCACGCGTTTATTCTCTCCTTCTTGTGTGTTAAATGAACGAACTAAACATATATCTAAAGTTCTGAAGATATATAACTCAATTAAAAGAGATAAAGCCTATAAGAGCAAATGATGTTCGTGCAAATAAATTAGAATGGAAGGCTAATAATGTTTGAATTAAAAAAGAGGTTTGAAAGGCTAATAGTGTTAAAACGCATGCAACGAATGGTTTTCCAGTCTTTCAAAGTACGCGGTGAATCAAACCTTCCACTATCAAACACTAACCCTAAACCTCAATAATTCAAAATTAATAAATTCGGTTCTTTTAAAATCTCGAATGTGCGTTAATTTATTAATTCATTTTTTAATTTATTTAAGTTGTAAATGAGCCAAGGTCCCCGAATCGTTCGCGCAGGCAACATTCATCGAGGAGACTCGTGAAAATCTGTCATCTGTCATCGGAGGTTTTCTAACGCAAACTTCCGGATATCATTGATCTCATCCAGGACTTCAAGGTGCATCATCTCTCTCTCTCTCTCTCTCTCTTCCTTTCTAAACACTGCCGTTTCACCTGGATCATAGTCATTTGCAGAACGTGTCGTCCATGTCAATTCGATTTCTCCCAAGTGTATACGCTTATCCCGCAGAAACGAGAGCCTTCGGACGTGCATCCCACCGCCTCTCTCAGGGCTACAGAAGGCTCAGCCTCCGCGAACGACATCCTTTCTCGATCTTATCGAGTTCGAGATCGTGAGTGGCGGCCGAGCGCGAACGGTGCCTACGAGCGAAACGATACCTCGCCAGGCTACGGTCCTGACGTCGCGCCGCGCGACGTCACACCTGTTGCCCTCGGCAGGATACCAGCGTGGTACGCCACTGGCCGTAAACCGCTGGCACGGCTCACCTGTTGGCCTCAGCAGTGTTACCTGGGTTCTCGACCGCGCGGCACCTTTCGCCCAGCGTTGCCGACGACGAGTTTCCGTTCTCCGCGTTATATCCCTCATCCGGCGAGCTCTCGCGCGCGAGTAAACGAGCGAACGCACGCGTGCATGTTCCTGGGGACGAACCCGTCGATCTTCCGCACTCTCTCCTTCTCTGTGCTACGAGGCAGAGTAGTCGGTGGCACCTCTTGGAGATTTTCGTGACTTCCGGCGCACAGGGAAACCGAACAGAGGAGGAGGAAGAGGAGGAGGAGGAGAAGGAAGAAGAAGAAGAACCCCCGAAGCGAGGCCTTCGCCCTCAGCCTCCTCGAGCCGAGCTGAGGAACGCGCGACGCGCCTGACGAATAGAGGAGGGAAGGAAGGTGGGGAAGAGCTAACCGGTCGGCCGCTTTCCGCGGATTCCTGAACCGTCGTCGGCCCCCGTCGTCGGGATTGTATGCAAATACCTCGCGGAAACATCCTCGCGCGGGCTGCTGCCGGGCCAGAAGAGCAGAGCGCCGTCGTCGCCGTCGCCGCTGTTCCCCGGGGAGGTGAGGAGGTTCCCTCATCTTCCTCCTCCTCCTCCTCCTGCTTCTCTTGCTTCTGCAGCTCTCTTCTGCCTCGCGCGAGTTGTCGCCGTGAATTGGAGTCCAGGTACGGTCCGCGTATCGGTAGCGCGCGCGTAAAATTTCGCGACGTGCGTTTTCGCGACGCGTTGAAAGGAGTCGTGGAAGAAACTCGTCTTCGACGCGTTATCGGGAGCGACAGAATAACTGGAGTTGGGAAGCATTCGATTTAATGGCAAACTCGTGAATGATTGAACTATGTGCTACAAACATGAATCGTGTCGCCCACTGACGAATTTTTCGATAAACTCGAGATCGATCACCTCTCGCGGAAGATTTGGAACACGCGCGATCTGATAACCATCATTAGCTGCAACACGCTAATTTTTATTCAATATTTCGTCGAGTTGTTAATCGACAGAACGTAAGTCGAGCAGAACATAAATTTCGAAAGAAGTGTTTCTTTCAATGTGGGAGTGTGTGTGTGTCAACTAAAAAAATTGTTTCGGAAAACTGATTCCGCGATTTGTCACGTTATATTCAACGATTAATCGACGATCAATCTTGGTAATGTCATTCTGACGCCGAAGGCAATAGAGAATCTACACACATTTAGTCATAGTTATTTAAAGACAAAGTGTCTTCTAAGTAAGCGATTAATCGGAATCGACGTTGAGATTAGTACGTTGTGCGTATATGTGTGTATATGCTATCGCGTATATAGATAATTGAAGATCTTAGCATTGCAGTCAAGCCAGTGCTTTTGATCCTAGAAAAATCCGAGTAGTAGATTGCGATAAAAAGTACCGCAATTATTTGCAAAATTCGCACGTATCAATCGCCCGTAATGCAGCTCGCTTTGAACACAATTAGATTTAAAGATGTACCGCGAGATATGTATTTATACATATCGACGGTGTCAGATATAATATCTCGCCGGGGCAGATAGAAAGCCTTTGTAAATAATATCAAGTGCTTCGATTAATATATTGACTTGGATTAATGTATTTCTTCTGTTGCGCGCGCGAACGAACGCTCCGCGAACGAATCAAGCACGAACTCGCGCGTGCAAGGTACTCATAAACCGCGCGCGCGCGCGAGCACGATGTAGTATTTATATATAGGATTATCACGTATTTCTCTCTCGCGCAACTTGATCTGTGTTTTTTGTTTGTTTGTTTGTTCCATTCTTTCACGTGAAACCGTTTAACGGAATCGCGCGCGAGACGAAGCTTCATGCTCGTAACGAACTGTCGACGCGATAATTCGATAAGATCGAGGAGAAAACTTAGCTGCTCAGGCGAGCGTTTCGAGGCGCTTTGCCGCGAAACAAGACACAATGCAGTCTCCCTTGAATGATTATTCCGCTAATATTCCGACAGACGACGTATAAAAGTGCGCAAAACAAATATCTCCTCCTGAATTCGCATTCTCCTCACGGACTAGTCCAGGCGACTATCACGGCTGATAACGGAAGGAACGTTCCGCTTTCTCTCACCGTACCTCTCACTGAAATTCCGCTCAATAACATACGATTGTCCGATCAATCGAGATGAAATAATGACTTGACAAAACGACCGCGATGACAAGAGCGATAATGAAGTTTGTCTTCTCTTAACGGGTTGCTGGAGTCGATTATAAGCTCTAAAAATGTCGATAACGTAGAGACGATTGTCACTAATACAATCACACTGTTCTCTTCGTATTTCTTGACATATAAATCTAACGTAAATGTGTGTTGTTTTACTTTATCACGTATATATTCAACAGAAAATCTAAGCACGCATATACATTTTTCCGCAAATTGTTCCGATATTTTTGAGTTCTAAATTCAAATGAAAAGGTATCAGCAACGTTTTTTGAAATTTTTCTGAACGGAGCAAATTCGCATTCAGAGTATATCAAAAGTTACAAATATTTTGTATCAAGCCAATATTTACTTGAACTGATAGTGAGTGGTAGGTTAATTTATGCTCGAAGTGTCAACTTTAACATCTTATATCATTGTTTTTGTCATGTATCGAGCAATGCTCCAATTCATTCTCGCGCGTGTTTTTATTGTGTAAGAGTACTTGTGTAAGAGTACTTGTAATTCTATGCAGACAACACAACGTGAAAAAGTCATTATTCGGTAAAAATCTCGACTCCAGCATCCTCTTAACCCTTATGTTGTTAATTTTGTCTTTTAAAGGTACAATTTTTATTACTTTCACCTCATTAAATACGTTAATATGCATACATTGATATGTGTGCATTAATATATATGAAATAATTATAATATAAATAAAAGCAAATTACAAGTTTTACGCTTGGCGCCAAAGGGATTAAGTCGGGGATTTAGACAGCACAAGATCTGCAGGGGATGTTCTGGCGACGTTCTCAGAATGTCTTCAGGGTATTTTGTGGAGATCTATACTGTTTGGGGATTCCCACTAGGATTTTTGGGAGGGCATATTTATCTCAACGTGATAACAAATAAAGTGATAGCTGACGTGTTCTGAATGCCAAGAAAGCTGTTTACTCAATTGAATAAGATTATTATTAATAATGAAGAAGACACGTATATCCCGTTGGTAGCGAAAGAGTTAAGTCGTAAGTGCATCAGCCTTTTTCACCCTTCTGTTTCTAATTATCGTATGAGTTCCCAGTTCCACGACGAAATTACTCTGGGTCGCAAAAACGGCGAGTCCAGCGATAACACGGCATTGTTTGGCACCTCTTGACGATTCCGCAAGGTTCACGCGACATAACGGGTGTTGTAGGTGAAATCGCACGCGACTTCCGCTCGACTCTGACTTGAGAGAGTGCGGTTGGTTGGTCGGTCGGTCGGTCGGTCGGTTGGTTGGTTGGTTGGTCGGGCTCGCGGGATATATTCGGGATGAAACGGCCGAAGATCTCGAGCACACCGTGCCGCCAATTACACGAGCGTTCTGACAATGAGCCGAGCAACGGTGCGCGCACCGGCTTTCTCACGACATTCACCAGCGTAATTTCTCTCGCCATTGTCTAAGTCGCCACGCGTACAGAGAGAGTGAGGCTCCCATATAGCGCGGATATGTGCGGGCCGATGGTGACGACGAGGACGACGCAAAAGCGGAACGTAACGGTGCCGAACGGGCAAGGGAAAAAAACAGAGAGAAAGAGAGATGAAAAGAAAAACGTCACGTTCGAGAACGCGCACTCCAGTTCCCACCGTTTTCCAACGGGAGCTCCATATTTCCGATGGCTCGACGACGCGTCGTCGCGTTTGCACGCGCCGATTACTCGCGCCCTCGCGAGATAACGCAGCGCGTGAAACGCGCTGATCAGAAATTGGCCGCTTATTCGACAAGCCGGGTAAACATCCTCGCGCATACGTATCGCTCGCGCAAATTCAAACACTCGAACGTGCGAGTAACGCGACGGGACAACACGGAGCTGTTTGTGTCGCCCGAGAGGTCGGAAGAAAAACATGCGGGACCCTCGACAGAGAGGAGACGAGAAATGTGTAGCCAACTCATGCTGGCGGTAATTATGAGCGCGTTACGACAGATTTGTTCCCCGTGCCGCTTTGAACAATCTTCCGCTTGCGACACGTTTTGAGAGAAACGCGCCTCGGCGCGTTAATAATAGCGCGTTATATATAAACTTATTCCGCGCGATAGTACGAGATATCGCAGGAACAAGCGCTCTCCGTTCGCGTCTCGCAACAGTGGATTGTATAGTGGGTTCTTCTGGAATCTTGAAATCCGCCACGTATTCTTCCACTATGGATATCTGTAGGTAACGCGCGGAATGGTGTCCCACTGGATCCCGTAAACACGAGCTCGATAACACAATGGCGCGCTTGTCTCTTATGGTAATTCAAGGGCTCGAGAGAACCGTTTAGGCGAGAGGGAGGGAAGAGCGACTGCTACGGGCTAAGTAAGATTACACGGCGAAAATTTTTTTCGGAAGATATCAGCGTTCGTATATCGAACAGAACCGCATTAGCCTCTTCCGGTTCGAATGTACTTGTAACGTTCCAAAGGCTTTCAAGGAACTTGAAGGCTATGGGAACTTTTATACCATCTAGACTGTGAAGGGGATAACTGAGTAAAAGTTCAACTAACCTATTTTGACTTTGATATGAACCAGTCGCAATATGTACCAGTCGCAAATACGGTAATTCCGATCACCAGCAGGACGCATTGTTCCCGCCAGGAATTCCCTCCGTGTAGATAAACGTCGTTAACGCCGCGCGGCAAGTCGTGTACAATAACAGTCGAGTACAAAACGACGAGTATCGCAATGTTTACCTACGCTCACGGGTCCAGGTCGGTTTATGGGCGCCAGAATCAACATCCAAGTGTTAACAACAATCCGAGGACCTCACATTTCGCGTGAGAATTCTCTTTTCTTGCGGCCGGTGCGCTTTCGCCAACGCGAACGTAAAATATCGTAATGAACACGCGGGAGACAGAGAACGTGAATATAAATAAATAATTGATTGGGTAATCACCCGGCGCTGGATGGCGGCGTCAAGAATCATACGAGTTACGAAGGATACGTGATACCATGACGATAATGACGTCGACCATTTCAGTGAGATTATCTAATTGCAGTGTAATACTTATAATTAAAACAAAAATAAAGTTATAAGTATAGCATCATTTCAATGAAGAATATATTGATTGTACCTTAGAAAATGGCTCCCGCTATCTGCGTCGGTGTATTCCACCTGGAAATCACACGTACGCGACAATGGCCACCGGTGTGTCGGTTTGCCCGGACTCATCGCGGGCGCCTTAAAGACTAAACACACAAGGAAGGTGTGTAAAAAGACCTGGCTCGTCACCTAACACTCTGTTAAAGCGAATCAGTAAAAATGTTTCTGATGCAACCAGTAGAAGGAGTACTTCACTGATAACTAGTGAATATTCATTGACTTTCAGTGGAAACATTCCCACCTTACTGCTTTATTTTACAATTCACTGATCTTCACCAGGAATAAAAATCTCACGAAAAATCTGTTTTTACTACAAATTCGTTATACGCTGCTTGAATCCAACTGCGTTTCTTACAATGGAATCGTCGGTTTCCGTGCGATTTGCGTGCAATGACTGTCAGTGTTTGTAAACTATATTATTAATCAGGACTAGTCGCTACTGTCAACTGATTATTTCAGTGAGATCATCTAATTACAGTGCTATACTTTTAATTAAAGCATCACACGGAAAAAAAAGATTTGGTTGAATTAACCAAATATCTGGTCGAATATGAACGATCCAGAAATTCCGACTGAAGTAACCCGAATTCTGTAAACTTCTGTTTCTGGTTATTTAACCAGACATGTTTGGTTAGTCTACCAAAAATCTTGTTAACTTAAATAGAATTTGGGTTACTTCAATCAGAATTTTTGGATCGTTCATATTCGTGCAGTTATATATTATTTTTTTTCCGTGCAGTTATAAGTATAGCATCATTTCAATGGAGAATACACCTTAGAGAGCTCCTGCTACCTGCGTCGGTGTATCCCACCTGGAAATTTGACGATCCCGTGCGGGAAGAAGAATCGGGGTGTGTGTGTGTGTGTGTGTGTGTGTGTGTATGTGTGACAATGTGACTTTGGGTATAGTGGCGCGCTATTTGGGTAAATTTGTTCTTGCGCTTTAGGATGTTACAGCAAGGAACACCGTGTAATTTTCCGGCTTTCTAGCCTTACACAATGGCGCTTAAATAGCGGTTACGCTCGGAAGTGGGGAATTAATTTACGCTTTAAGCAAACGCGCAGATGAAAGATCGCCTCCGATACGATAGAGACGTTATCGCCTGGTCCATCGATCGTTACTAATAACGAAATAATACATCAGTGAGTGTAATGAAGACTGCAAGCGAGAAAATGAGAGCCAAACGGAAAAACAGATTACCATGCACCGGCGTATTTCATGCGTACACCGATATAAATCGATTGTGTTTAGAAAGTTACACGTATATCACGCCATTAGAAAGTAAATTGAAGAAGATAAAAGTATGGCTGTGTGCAGCAAGATATATTCATTAATCTTTGCATGGAGCGAAATGTATTAATATACACAAAAAAAGATATACTGCAGTCGAGTAAATTACTTGCTTCAAGTATTTCATAGATTTATATATCCACATATCTCACATATCCACATATCATAAGCTCATCATAAACATTAAATTAATTCAAATTCTGAATCCTAGCAAGTTTAACATTGCAATATTAATTTAAAACAAAAAAATTGGGTTTGCTTACTATATAAAACCAACTTTTTCTTCGATAAACTTTCATAATACTCCTGTAAGGAAAATAAATTCTTCTTTTCGATACTTGATAAAATAAATTTTTCTTAAATTTGTGACAATGTTTTCAAACTATCACTGAGAAAATATCCTTTGTTGGAAATAATAATTACTTAATAGAAGGAAAGCAAAATTGAGCGATCGCTTTTCTTCGCAACAGAATGATATTTTTCTATGTGCGCGAGAGAAAACTCAATTACTGATGAAATTACAGATCAAGTACAGATTCGCCGCACATTCCAAAATCCTGATTGCGATCTTCGCATTCTGCTTCATACACGAACGGCGTGTAAAAAATATTGAACTCTATGGAGGTGTATACATAAGAAAAGAAAGGGAAACAAATGTATAACAAAGAAGAAAAATACGTGTAACAGCCGTGAACGCGCGCTCACGTCCGCGATAAGGATTTAGCTTCTCCTCGTCGGTCGTTGCGGGCTTCGAGAGCCGAGTACGAATTTATTTCACGGGAGCGTAGGGTGCGCGGGTTCCCACGGGATCGCGATCAGCGATAGCAGCGATACGTTACGCGAGGAAGCCGCGGGGTCCTATCGTGCTTCCTTATCGTACGTAAGGGGAATTTCAAACAAGAAGGCGTATTCTCGTGTCGAAGCTCATTATCTGCTTACGATAAGTGTCAAGGCCGCCGAGCGTGGGCTCTGTCAAAAGTCTGCGGCGCTTAATTATCGCCGTTTTTAGGCGCGACGGCCTTGAGGATAGCCGAAACGTTGAACGGGCAAGAATGTGACTCGTCTCAGCGATTTGTGCACGACAATATCGTATTAATAAGATATGATATTAATAAAAGACACATTATTGTATTAATAAAATATCATATTTTTAACTCGGGAAAATGGGAGAGACAATGAATCGATTGCTTCTTGTCTCCGCTGCGTCGATGGAGAGCGCTCTTTCCACGAAATTAAAATTGCAAGATCGTGAGATCTTCACACGATACTTATTCTTGGTCTTTGATGCGCGTCTCAGCGGGTTTCGAGATAACTTTGAGAGAAGACGAGTAGGATGTGCAGAGAGTGCCGGGAGAAGAGCGGGAATTTTTGGCAAAGCTCTCTCGACCTCCAACCGCGTGCCTAAATATAACCTAACGCGGCTATAATTTAACGTTCGACCCTGACTACTAATGAGCGCTTTTGTGTCTTTATTTTCTCGCGCCGCGATATATTCTCGCTGCGATACACAACAGCGTTCACCTTTAAGCCCCGGACAGAAGCAGAGTATCCATCGAGATTCCGCGTATGATACGTTATTTCAATGTTTGCTCTTCGAATCATACCGCAAATATTCATCTTATACAGAGTGTCCCAGATTCTCTTCCGCAATTTTTTGTAGGAACGTAGAATGGATTGAGGCGAATTGAATTGGTCAAATTGAACAAAAAAGCCTTTTATCATTTTGCAAATAACCACGTAGATTTTAAATTATTAGAAAGAAAATTGTTACATGATTGTGCGTGATAATGCACAAATTTTCTTTAATTAATATTTAACAATCTATGTAGTCATTTGCAAAATGGTAGAGGACTTTTTTGTTTAACCTAATGTGTAAATATACAACAATATACAACAGACAGCGCCACTACACTCATTTACCATATCGTGCGTGATCATTCACTAATCTTCTTTAATTAATATCTCGAAATTTATTACGAATATCGCAAAAATGAGACTTTTATGTTCATCTCAATCCGTTCTACGTTCGCACAAAAATTGCGGAGAAGAGTCTAAGACACCCTGTATATAATACGCTTACTCATGTTCTAAGATAACGTGATCGTCACAATATAATATCGTGCGAAACGATGGAAATGAGATAGTGACGTGACTGCGCAAAAAATGTCTAACTGTGCGATAAAAATTCATATTAATATATATATATCATATGTCATATTAATGATATATAATATTAATAAGACGCATTACTATGTTACAGGAAAATACTATATTTTTTATTCAGGAAAATGGAAGGGGCAACGAATCGATCGCTTCTAGTCGTGTCGACAGAGAGCGCTTTCCATAAAACTAAAATTGTGAAACCTTAATACGCAGACTTCGAGATGATTTTAGCAGAAGACTACTACACAAAGAGATATAATTTGCTGGCCCAGCAAATTTTCTGCTGGTCTAGCAAAATCTTTTCGTTATTATATAGACAGCAAAAAGATTTGCTAAGAGTACTAATCACTATTTGCTGGATATAATTACTGAATCTACAAATTATTTTTGCTATAGGAACCATGATGGATTTATAAGCAGTTGCAGTTTTGCTCCGATAGCAAATAAATTTGCTAAGGATACATTATTTTGCATCAATAGCAAATTAACGTGATTCTTACGACAAATACACTGAACAATTTCTGCTATTCCGAAACTCCTTCTGCTCTGATAACAAATAATTTGTAAAATTAGTTACGTCAACTAAATTTCTTTGATGTCACTACGAATATGCAATAGCAATGACGATTTTGCTAAAAGAACAAAATTATTTTTCTCCGTGTGCTTAAAAGAGAGCCAGTCGCGATTGTTTGAACGGATATTCAAAGTGTGAGAGAACGATAATGTCTGACAGTGTGTCGAACACACGCGCCAAATGCTTTTCCGGACTTGCAACATGTACGATGAATCAACCTTCCACGTCAGCCATCCGAGTGCCTTTATCTCAAATTATTACTACTAACTAATACAATCTCGAATTATTTTCCAATTTTTCGCTTTAACTTTGATTCTTCTCTCACGATATTATTATCAGTTCCAGTGCTGCGGAAAATACTTCAGGAATATTTCTAATTTTAATATAACGCGTGAATTACGGGAGGATACATAGTTATGGGATAATAATTCTACAAAACTTCTCGGTATTTGCAGACACCTATCTTATCGCCGTCATCGTGCGCGCACGGCGAACATCGGGGAGGTCAGTCAACTGCAACGCGATGTGAAGTATGCGTTTTGCATGCGCGAGATTGACACGTAGACAACTAACAGAGACCCCCACGACTTGCTATCGACCAGGGGTCGTACTCTCGACGCGTGTTCGAACGCTAAGTACACCTTCTTGATTCTCAAGATAAAACAGCTTTATACGAAACGTTTATGTGAGAAAACTGGAAATTCAAATAAAAAGAGCGTGCTTAGCGTTCGAATACGCGTCAAGAAAACTCTCCAGTTCTATTCTTTCATTTATTTTTTTCATTAAGACAACATACGTTGTGAACATCATTTCAATGATGCAATTTTCTTTCCACAATACAGATATTTTGGTGCAATTATCAAAATTAATGAATTTAAACTTTCGTTATTATTCTAAGTAAATGATCTCAGGCATCGCTGTAATAAATCATTGGTAGTTAAATCTTTGTAAATAGGTTGGATGACATTTAACACTTCGTTATTCATCTCGGTCAGCGCGTCGTAGGCTGCGTCATTTAAACCTTTATAGCTCGGTCAATTTAACGAATATCATCTTAATATTTTAGGGACATATTTACAAGACTCCAAACTATAAAGATATGAAAAAAGGAAATCGATTTTTTGGACCCGTCATACTAGAATACCCCCTTAAGAGGACTGCAAGGTCAGATTGTCTGAGAATCGTGCTTGTTCTTTCACAATTTTTTACCACAAACTGAATGAATATGCGAAAGTGTTATTTTGACGTGTATTTATACAACATATAAGGAGGAGAAAAATATAATTTTGATGATCAAATATTCAATATAAATGTATGATACATGTAGTTAAAATATATTTTGTTTTTCTTTTCAAGGTCGTCATTTTGCAGTAATATCTTGACTCTCAGTGCTTCAATTAAATTGAATTTTAGGTAGAAACTTTCTGTAAGCTTGTCGTTATCGTGTGAACTACTAACAAACTCATGAAAATATTTAATTTTGAAATATTAATTTTTTTAATATAAAGGAACTGAAAATTTAATAATATTATTAATAATATTCCATTAAGATATTTGCAATTTTGTTAACTTTTTTTCAATTTCTATTATAGTGGTTCACACAATAACGACAAGCTTATGGAAATTTTCTACCTAAAATTCAACTTAATTGAACCACCGAGAGTCAAGATATTACTACATATTGACGACCTTGAAAAAAAAAACAAAATATATTTTAACTGCATGTATCATACACTTATATTGAGTATTTGATCAAAATTATATTTTTCTTCTCTTGTATGTTGTATAAATACACGTCAAAATAACACTTTCGCATATTCATTCAGTTTGTCATAATTGTGAAAAACAAGTACGATTTTCAGGCAATCTAACCCTCCAGTTCCCTTAAGTAGTACATTGGTAGTACCCTTAGGTAACATTGGTAAGTTAGAGTGAAACAAGTATATCTTGTTTCACTTTAATTCATTGCACCAGTATACACCAGTTCAGGAAGAACAACAGGTCTGTGGTCAGAAGTACACGATACGAATGTTTCTTTAAATCGATTCACATAATAAGGCAAAGTAATCTGCTCTCGAAAGTTTCTCGAGAATTCCGAGTCGAGTTGTTCAAAATCTCAAAAGAGCGTTCCTGCGATTTTGCCAACAATCTCACCAACGCAAAAGTGAACTCGAAAAAGACTCGCTCGCAAAGCTGGATTGGATCGATAACCATAGCTGATAACTGAGGTGTCACGAAAGGGAAAAAAGTAAGAGTTTATAGCGGATTATCGAGAGCTTCAGCAGTTTTCCCCGTAGCACGCGCGCGAACGCGCATTAATTACGTAATGGAAGGTTAAATGTTGGCATATTATGCGCGCTCGATAGCCATGATTTCGTGCGCGGAATAACCGAGATTACGTCTGATTGGTATATATTACCAAGTACGGCGTATTAATATGTATACCAACGGGCGCAGAGAGGATAAGCCTCCGAAGGGTGTGATCCGCGGATTAAAGTTCGGAATTAGTGCTCCAGGCTGAATGTAATGATCGAGCGCTTCCAGACGGTCAGGGAAGTTGATACACGACCGTCTACGTAAACATCAAAGTTAATCACGGTTGAACGGGTTCTTGTCGTCTGCATACTATCTGCGCTAACGAAAATCGATCGAAGTCTCGCCAATACATCGACCTCCCCTCAGAAACAGCTCCCAGTAACAGTTAATTGATTTCAACTGTTTCGCGGAAGTTGTCCGCGAGTCAGAAATCGCAAAATCGCGATTCACACGTGACGCGAGTACGTTTGATATTGATTCAATCTCGCGTAATTGTTCTCGGAAGCGCTTATCTTCGCTGGCTGGTGACACTCGCTGATGTCAGATAAGAGAGAACCTGTCTCGCAAATGCGAATTTGCCGGAGCTACAAATACGAATATACGGCATTTTCTGCACAACTAGCACCGCCTCGCAATTTATTTTATTCGGGACGAGATTTTAACGTTTAACAGGGATCTCACTGACAGTCTTGTCGATTGACGTCATTCTTCATAACTCGCGACGGATTCATTTTCTCGTCTCCCAATGAGACATGAATTTGCAACGGAATATATTTAAATGTTAATAAAGCCGACAGGAGATCCAATAACATGTAACGACGGCAAACTGATTGCTGATTAGACAAATTTGATGGCACGATTATTCAATAATAGTTACAAACGTTATAATTACAAACATTCCACATATGTATACACATCAGCTTCAAACGAACGTTTACCTCAATAACCGGTTTAATTTGCTATTAGAGATCGCCTATTCCGCATTTCCTTGCTTTCCCACGGTGGCAATGGCTGCGCTTAGACACACGAGAATATATACGTATGCGCGCGAGCCCGTGTCTCTTCCTATTTATTTATCTTGGTGTCAGTTACATGCTCTCACGAATGCGCTATTAACGCGAAGGATACAGCGCCGAAATTTGCATAACACTCGCCTATGTCTTGTTAACTGGAAACGGGTCTAAACACGAATGGTTTAATGTGATTTCCGGGCAATTTCCGCGAAACGGCGTTGTGATCGTTGATCGAAATTAAATCACCACAACTTGCGCGATCATCTTATAATTCTACAAGAGAATTGACTTCTAGATCTTAACAGTCAAGTTAAACAAGATTTTCCTTTCAGGCGATGAAACTCTAACGCTCATTTTGAAACGTCCAAATCATCAGGAAACTAAAGAAAGAAAGGATGGATTAAAAAATGAGAAAAAAAATTGGAACAAAATTACGAATAAGAATTCAAAGCTTTGTAAGTGTGACGGTATTTAATCTTTGACTCGATTTTCTTGTTAGTCTAAATTTCTCGAGATCTCTACTCGTAAAATAAAAAGTTACTCCGATAGCGCTGACCAATAAAAGTTACCAATTCTTTCTTACTATTTTGGCCTGCTAAATTCGAATAGCAAAATTAGCTATTCAAATTAAACAAAATTAGCAAAATAAGCAAAATTAGCAACAGTTTTAGAGATGGACGACAATGGATTTTTATATCATTTTCCTTCGAAATTAATATTACTTTCATGCTTGACAAATCTTTGCAAAAATATACTAACACTGCTATGTCAAAATCAACATTTTCATGGTGAGGTCACGCTGTTAGAGCCATTTCGTATTACGGAAATGGTTTTATTGCTCCGTCAATGTGATCTATTGACAAGTTCCTTGCGTGAATTCGCTTTTGTTTAACGGGCAAGTTTCAAAAAGAAGTAGTATCTTATTGGAAATGTATTTTTTTAACGTTATATTTTAACCATTGTTAACAGTGTTGTCTTACAGTTTGAATTGCAATATGTCGCGCGAATGCGTTAATAGGAATCATTATTTTTGTCATACTATATTTGTGGCGAATTTATTTTAGTAGACTTATTTTAGTGAGACACAGATGTATAAGTTAACCCTATTGACTCGTAAAACGTACGAATTACACTTCGGATGCAAAGTAGTAAATGATGATGAGATTTTAGCCCCGCATGTGTTGCAAAACTTGTACATCGACCTTGCAATACTAGTTGAAAAATAAAAATCGAACCGTGCCTTTTTCTCAAGAAATTATTACATACTAAAATTTTTCCACTGTTATTTTCTTCTTTAGAGCGTTCGAAAATTATACGAAAAATGTGCCAAAAGTGCTCGGACAAAAAATTAAAAGTAGTTGTTGTCCGATTATAGAATGCAAAAGAAATTAAAATTAATTCCTTTCTTTTTTTTGTAGAATATATCGTCATCTAGGGTCACGGTCTCTATCACGATTCTTGTGACTGCTTGCGGATGCGACGCGCATAGAAAGGAAACGCGTGATTAGAAACTGGAAACGCGGAACG
The DNA here is from genome assembly GCF_010583005.1 of Odontomachus brunneus. Classification (NCBI taxonomy): domain Eukaryota; kingdom Metazoa; phylum Arthropoda; class Insecta; order Hymenoptera; family Formicidae; genus Odontomachus; species Odontomachus brunneus. The sequence goes on from NW_022639729.1 coordinate 213,069, forward strand.
CGCGGAGATTCTAGTCGTTTTATTTAGCGCTGACTACGCGCGCGGCCATTAGCGCCTCGGATATATCGCCGAAATTTGCATAACATAATACGTACACTTTGCCGCCTGTAAGGTGACGTATGCCGAAGAGATTACCGCGCCGAGACGCGATAGAATTATGTAATATCGCGTGTAATTCGACGACGTGGAGTAAACTTTGTAAAATCGACGGCCGCGTGCTTTCACTCGCGTATCGATTCGGACGGTTCCTTCTTCGCCGTTCAAACCGCTGCTTTTCACTCGTTAGCTGCGTTTCATCTCGCGATATAACTGATCTGTCTCCAGAGTAAAAGAATACGCGTCAGATCGTTGCAAATAGACACATAGAAAATATTCTCAGATTCTTTATCGCAACTTCCAATAGAATGCAAATGCGAGTCCGATCGATATCTTTGAAAAGACAGAGCAGTCTACTAAAGTCTTTCTCCCGCGCATTTTCATTCCGTTCGTCTGCAAATGGAAAAATGAAGCATCAAGACGTAGAAAGTACCGTGGCGCAAATTGAGTTTGCGCTGCTCGTAAATAAAGAGTTTAGACCGCGAGACAAGGTCAAGGTTGCAACGCATCGATCGGTCGCGGGCGTGTATAACGCGCGTCCTTGCTTTTTCCGGCGTGTACCGATGTTTGATTTCATTTGAAAAAGAGAAGCGAAAGACGCGCACATCACGTCCCGCGTTGTTTACAGATCTCGCGAACGTCTATGTCAGCCTTAATTAAATCAGCGCGGGAGATATTCGACACTTCCTGCACGCTACTCTTAATTATGTTTCCCCGCTGAGAAATTACACGCTGTCATTCTCGAGCGGGCTAATTGGGAATATTCAACTCAATGCAGTTGTACACCACGAATCACGCGCTTACATAAGACGCCTCGGATTAATTAAGCAGCCGCTCGCAGACGTAACACGTCTGCGCGGCACAGCCCGCGCCCTAACTTGCATGAAAAATTATATTGTAATTATACGAGAGACGTATATTTATACACGAAACCGTCATCTCGCGTTACCACCTACGCTACGTTTCGCAATCGCGATTAGCATCAATTAGCAGACCACGCGCAACAATTGAAACATCGCGAAAAAGGAGACGCGCTATTTCGCGGCACGCAGCCTATCACCGTCGACATTTCGTCGGGGAGACATTACGAGAAGTTGTAGATACAGTTCGACTGTTACTAATGTAACAGCAGCGTCGTGTCGCACAATATAACGAACAACCCCGATTAGATTTACGACAGCTGTTTGAAGTCTGCAAGAACGAGCGCAAAGTAGCTAAATACTGGCGGCACCGAGCGTTCCCGCCGTCATAAATTCTACGTTGGTCCACTTTCATCGGCTGACTGTCTGTTAACTACTCCAGCTGTGTTTAACGAGTCTCATTCGAGCCAACTAAGCTCCATCTCGGCCGCGACGTCGCCAACCCGGCGTCGCCGTTCGCCACCGCCGCCGCCATCAGTTCGCGACGGCGTCAATTCGCGCTCTATGCAAATTCGCTCCCGCATTGTCCGTAATTGTGCGAAACGCACAATCGCGGCCCTCACCTCCGTCAAGCCACCCGCGCTCTGTTCTCTCGGCTCCGCCGCTATTTCGACCCGCATATCCCTATTAGGCGTCTGCGCGAGCGCACCGCGGATTAAATAGATGCAGCGCCGCGGGAATTTTCCCGCGATAGAGAGAAAGTACGGTTTGCCCTTTCCGGGCGCGTAACGCGTGTCGCAAGATTTGAAATATGCGCAATTCGTCCGATGTGCGCCGCGATCGATTGTCGACTCGATCATTACAGTCCACAATTCTTATCTAGATCCATTTACTTTCACTTTTACCTCGAACTTATGAGAAACATAACGGCGGAAGGCATAAGACGCGAATAAGTAATCGTAAGTGCACGTTAAACTTTTTCAGGAGACTTGAAATGTCAAGAGTCGCTTTGAACCTCCCAATCGTGCCTCCCTTCAGTAAAGACCGTCATTGTTTTACAATCCTTTTTGATTAAAGAAACAGTCTGTTTGCTCTTCTTGGATATTTCGGACTAATATTGAAACTAATAGGAATGTTAGTAAACAATTGGCCTGGTAAATGTTAAGACTTTATTGGAACTTAATGCATTCATTTTTCTTTTTTTTTTTAAGGAATTTGTAAAACTCAGAATTTTCAGAATGGCGCATTAAGAGACCACTCATAAATTTATTATTTATCGCGCGCGCGCGCGCGAACAAAATTATACGTTTCCATACATTTATTTCATTATTTAAGTAATAAAAGTTAATTTGATACAAAGTTGAAATAGATATATACAGGGTGTCACACACTCTCCTCCGGGCATTTTGTGGAGACGTAGAACAGATTGAGGTGAACATAAAAGTCCTATACCGTTTTGTGATATTCGCAATAATTATCGAGATATTAATTGTAGAAAATTTGTGAATGATCATGCAGGATATGGTAAATGAGTTATAATAGCGACGACTGCCGTTGTGTACTTATACTTTAGGTCAAATTGAACAAAAAAATCCTCTACCATTTTTCAAATAATTACATAGATTTTTAATTATTAATTAAAGAAGATGAGTGCATTACCACGCAAAATCGTGCAATAATCTTCTTTAATTAATAATTAAAAATCTATGTGATTATTTGAAAAATGGTAGAGGACTTTTTTGTTCAATTTGACCTAAAATATAAGTACACGACGGCAGTCGTCGCTACTATAACTCATTTACCATTCTGCATGATCATTTACAAGTTTTCTACAATTAATATCTCGATAATTATTGCGAATATCGCAAAATGGTATGATACTTTTGTGTTTATCTCAACCTGTTCTACGTCTCCACAAAGTGCCCGGAGGAGAGTGTGAAACTCCCAATGTGTATACTCAATGTTTATAAATACGCAAAATATCGCTACTATTTTTCTTATTAATGCTTCATTTGTGTATCAGTTGGTTTAATAGAGACGCACAGATAATAAAAAGATGTACACAGAGAGAACGATTTGGTTGAATCAAATAAACGCTTCTTTGGAATAGTCCAAACGAATTTTTCGATTGATCGAACAAAGTTTTGTTTGAAACAACAAAAATATTTATTTGCGGCTTAGTTCCAAAGAAATATTTTTGTTGTGTCAATCTAATAATTTGTTTGGACTATTCCAAAGAAACATTTATTTGATTCAATAAATCGTTCTCTCTGTGTACATAAGTGTTTAAATATGTGGGTATATACATGTATACTCACGTATGTATATGTATCTCTCGAATATTACTATGAATTATAAACTTTCTACCGCTGAATTTTCCAAACAAAATGGTTAATAATTATGGAATTTGTGTGCAATGTCGGTATTTAATATCATAGTAATTTTTTTCACTAAAATTCTAATTATAGTTTACAAAATATTAACAACAGCACGCTAACCCAAAGAAACACGTATAAAAAATGTCAACTTTAATTTCAAATATCTCAAACTTTTAATTACACAAGCAGTTAGATAGATATTTCAACTTATATGTGATTGAACTTATATGTGAAGTTTCAATGAATTCCTAACAAACTCATTTTACCTCAAAATCTTTTTCATTATCCTCGGTCATATAGCTTACGACACCTCGACCCTCTTGTGTCGACTTTTCACGATTTATCAGACACCAAATCAAGAGAACGTAACATAAATTTTGCCAAGGCGATGACGACGCGATCGGTGCAATTATTCGCGAAATTTGACGCGGTCAAGTCACGCACGTTTGTCTAAAGGTCTGTGGAGTGCGGAGGGCAAAGCGGAATATCGTAAAACGCGCAACAGTGCGCGCGGTCATGGGTGCGGCTATTTACGTAAACCTAATGTCACTTGACCGGCTGGACAGTCTTAACATTGGCTTAACGGCGCGAGATCTCCCTGCCTACGGACGGAGATCGGTGAACCAATTATCCATGTCGTGTGTAATACGTATAAGGCGGTGTATACATGTCGTTACGGCACCACAGCGCAGCACGTTCGCAGCGTGTGCGCAACGGATATCTCGTAAAATAAGCACCGTGGGGTTCGGCCTTACTCACGCACCAATAAGGCAGCATTCTGGCCGGGTCAATGCTTACTGGTTTTGTATTTCGATTCGATTCAACTCGACTCGCTGGCTCCAAGAACTCCTTTGCGCTGCCGTTCCTTCGCCTTTCCTTTTCCGAGGATAGACTGAGCAGGTATTATGAAACTATTCGGTTCTGCACGATCGGAACTATTCCGTATTTCTTAGAAAAATACAAGAGACATCTAATAATCTAAGGATTCCGATCGGAAATCTTTCCGAATAGTTTCATAATATTTGCCCGAGGCACATATCATGGAGCTCTTCAGAATCGAATTCGATCGCAATAATTCCGTTTTCCCTAGAAAAGACGACAGAAATCTGAATACGGAATAATTCCGATCGGAATTGATTCCAAGAAGTTCCATAATACGTCCAAATCGCAGTGTAAAATGACTGGAGTTACTCGGGGATGCAACCGTCTCTCAAGGAAATAGAAACGTATTGACAAGCAACCATTTGCGCTCCAAGAGTGTGATATTCTAAGAAAAAATACTTGAGAATTTATTTGTAGGATATAAATGTATTTATGTGAAATCAAGTTTACTTCTTTGAATAAACTTCATATCTCACAAATCAATTTTCAAATACTTTTCTTAGTGTAGCGACTCCATTTAATATTCCTTATAAAACGTCTTTCAGGGAAGTAGAAATGTATTGAAAACCAAGCCTTTGCCAAGGGTGTAATACATTAAAAAAAATACTTGAAAATTTATGGGACATAAGATTTATTTCTATAAAATTAAATTTATTTCTATGAAATATCAATTTTATTTCAGTGAAATCAAGTTTATTTTTATGAAATTAGACATATTTTTTTGAGTAAACTTTGTATTCCACAAATAAATTTTCAAATATTCTTTTCTCAGTGCAGCAAGTCATTCAGTATTCTTTACAAAACATTTCTCAAGAAAGTAGAAACGTATTGAGAACTAACTCTTTGTGTTTCAAGGATGTGACACTGAGAAGAAATACTTGAAAATTTATTTATAGGATATAAAGTTTATTTCTGTGAAATTAAGTTTATTTTTATGAAGTATAAAGTTTATTTCAGTGAAGTCAAATTTATTTTGGCAAAAGCAGATTCATTTTTTGAATAAATTCCATATCGAACAAATCAATTTTCAAGTACTTTTTTCTCAGTGCCATTCAATATTCTTATAAAACCGTTTCTTATGCATCCGTTTCTCAGGGAAATAAAAACGTATCAAGCCTTTGCGCTGTAAGGATGTAATATACTGAGAAAAGATTTAAAAATTTATTGATGGGACATGAAGTTTATTTCTGTGAAGTTTATTTCTATGAAATATCAAATTTACTTCAGTGAAATGAAATTTACTTTTGTGAAATCGGATTTATTTCTTTGAATAAACTCCATATCCCATAAATCAATTTTCGAATATTCTTTTTTCAGTGTAACAACGCCATACAGTATTCCTTATAAAACTCGAGAAAGATACCGCAACGGTGGCGCCTTTCGACTTTTAAGTCAGATTGGGATCTATCGATAACTGGGTTTAGATTTATGGCGGTCTGTTCGACGCCGGAATTTGGACCCTGTTCAACTTTCGCCGGTCTTATCCGAAGCGCGTTTGCAAACACCTCGTGCCGAAGATTTCCAGTTTGCGCGTTTCGCAGATCATCGTTGCGCGGACGATTCGTAACCGAGAACAGCGACGATCTTTAATTCGCGTGACCGATAGCCGGCGTCATGCCGGCATCGGGCGAGATTGTAAACCGACGAGTCTGGCACGTATCCTGGCCATATTCGCCGAGTAATATACTCTCAGCGTGTCCCAGTTCGAGATAATGCACTTGAGATCTCTTTACGTTTCCGACATACATTCGCCGCTCGAGCCCGCACGGCCAAAGTGGATATCGATAGTCGCGGGCGCGTAAAAGCGGAGACGTGCCGTGAGACGCAAAAATCGAGCCGGTTACAATGATGACGACGAGACGAGACGACGTCTCGGTCGATTGAGAAATCGCGACTGAGAAAGCGGAACGCGGCGAAAGGACGTGTGAAAGCATGTCTGAAAAATTCACTCGTCTCATATTTGCGAATCACGTTTCGCGGCATGTTGCATCGATTGTCAGGGTCGATCTTCAAGAGCTTCTGCTCGCGCGCGTCTTCGTGCAAATTAGAGATTCGCGATCGAAGAATGTCGTGTCGCGCGATCACGAATTTACGTTATCTGGCAAAAAACTTTAATTCGCTAATATCAATAAATTTCTCATAATTAATTTATATAAGATAATAATGAGCAATCGATTAATCATCTTGTGGCCTCGTTTCACTGAATTATTATCACTTAATTTGTACGATCGAATAGCATTAATCGCGTGTTCGCGACGGAGTGGACGCAAAGTGCGAATTTCACTTGCATTCGCGGCATCCGATTGATAAAAGTCTGCCGCCTGCACTTTCTTCTTGCATCGACTGCGGCGTAAACATGAAAGGCGCGATGTGCGTCCTAGATTCTTCGGTAATTCTTTCTGCACGCATACACACACACGGACACACACGCGTATCGCCATTCGTTTTCATTTGCCAAGGTCGTTATGTTGATGTTCCTCCTTTCGAGCGAAATCACCGGCGATTCACGCTCGCGGCAAGAACACGCGTGCCGCGGAAAAACACGCGCGTTTAAAAGTTACGAGATTTTGTTGTTAACGGCTGCGATCGACGCTTACGTAAAGGCCGAACACGCCCACTGGACTTCCCGCTGCGGAATCGCATTACGGTGTATCGATATGTACAGAAGAGACACTCTCCGCGAGACTGTCGAGTACCTAGCATTCCCAAAGAATGATCTAAGACAACGCGTGAGGCATGAATATTCAGAATGTGAACGTTGTCCTTTCAATTAGTGGATTTTGCACAACCGATCGTGAAGGCGATTAATAGAAAGGCGCGATAGAAAGCGCGATATTTCGACAGATAGACAATAACGCGATACCTCGATGCACCGTAAGCAGCTCGGAGTATACGCAGCACACGCAATAATGTTGCCCTTCTTTTCTTTCGCAGACACGGACTGTTCGATCGGGGAGCTGCACAAGCATGAAAAGGAAAGTCCGGGCTCGATGATGCGCGTAAACGGGCATTCGGCACACAGTGCGAAGCAAGAAATGGGTAAGCCTTTTCGACGTAACGTCGTAATTTGCTGTATCGAAAACCGCGACGAGCTCGCAGCGGTTTCCTCGCGCCCGCAACGCAATCAGGACTGCCTCTATACGGAGAGAGAATTTTATAATAAATATTACTATAGGATTTTATAACCAACAATTAGATGGTTATTCTGTATAATTCTTTTAATTACTATCGTTCTTAATTTTTATCCCTTTATTTCGTATGTAACAGATGAAAATTTCTAACGCAATACATTTTCACCAAATTTCCACAAATAAATTTTCATCCACTTATATTTTAGGGATTGATATGTGCTGTTAAAACGTTTGCTCACTGAGAGAAATTATATGATAAAAAATTAATATATTTCCGATCAAAGTACCGATGAATTTTTGTATCGAAACATTCGATGAAAACTATCGGTTCATAATTTTTCGATCGGTTTATCTGATGAAATTATGATCGGAAGTATTCTGATGGAATATAAAAATTTACCGGTATTTTGATTCCAAATATCCGTTTGTTCATTTTTTATCGGATAATTTCTCTGAATGTTGCACAGAAAAAAGGGACATTTTTCTTATTTGGAGAATATCTTTACTTTCAACATGTCAATCTTATTATCTTCTTATTATTTTAATTATCTTAAAAAATTTCCAAGGTAGGCCTTAATTTTTAAAGACCCAAGGATTCATCCCATAGAAGGTCGTTTATTCTTTACCCTTCCTCGATCCGCCGCGATTCGACGAAGTTGTCGTGCCGCTTATGCAATCTTTGTTTCCGACTATGGAGCGACAAATTGCTTCTAATCAAATCACGAAGGATACGAATCGAATTTGATGGATTCCGCGCGCAAGGACGCGCGGCGATTAAAAAGTAACGGCCGTGCAAGACAATGCGCGCACACGCGCACACGCGTCACGTAGCGCACATTGTCTACGGTGGCACAGTGGCACTTGTTACATAAGCCATTCAAGGTGGCGCGATGACGTTACTCGAAGGTGCGGCCGCAGCTCATCCTGTTCTTTCATTAATAACGATCCTCCCTCGGCGTAGTTCCTCGGCCGCCACGGAAACGCAGTGGAACGCTAACGGTGCCCTTTGGAATTTCGCGAAATTCATCGTCGTCGGTTAAACGCCGCTCAAATAAACTCCCACCAGAACTCTGAACCTTTCAACACTTGAAATTCGACGTCTACTCGTCTCAAACAATTGAACTTTCCTTTCAACCTGCTCGATTGACAGCTTTTATTCAAAGGTGCCAAATTCTGTTTACGTTTGTTCTTTCCGGAGCTTTTCTTTCAAATCTCTGATAAAGAGAAAATTGTACATTTACTATACGAGAAAAATAGTATGGTTGATTCGCAAAATAAATCAGGTTGTGCCGACCAGGTTCAATAGTAAAGCACGGAACGATTGATTATGTGCTTGCTGCAACGACAAAGAGATTGCTAAGTTAAGGCCATCATACACAAAATTCCGTACGAACTTAAATCGTAAGCGTAAGGAAATCGACCAATCCCAATCGAGTATTCGGCTCTTCGTAATAATGAAGGGGTTACGGAGAGCCGAGTGTTCGATTGGGATTGGTCGATTTCTCTACGCTTACGTTTTAAGTTCTTACGGAATTTTGTATGTGATGGCCTTTACTGGCGTTGCAGCAGTGACGATATCTGAAGTCTGTTCTTTTCAGCTGCACTGGTGCAGTAAGTTAGAGTATATTTTATTTTACTTTAACTTATTGCACCAATATAGCAATACAGCTGAAAAAAATAGACCACTGGTTGCTCCAAGTAGAATGTATCCGTGGCAAACGTCACCCCGATCAAATTGGGTGCAACTACATTGATATAATTGACTCACTGAAGTAACTGAATCACATCAACTATACATATTATCATCATACAGGAAAAACATAACTTCAGTGATGTAACTGAATTTTCTGTTGCTTGAAGACCAAAATGAAAAACTCGGTTATAGGAACAAAAAGATCCTTGTCGGAGGTTTCCACTTAGCCAATTATTCTCTCATTCAAGTTTCAACGTAACTGAGTGTTTTCAATTACAGTGACAGGGATATCATTTCTCGTCAGCGAGTTTCTCGTCCGGTATCTATTTAATTGCCTAAACTGAAAATTTTTTTCGTACATACAAAAATGACTAAAGTGATGCAACTACTTTCTAAATTTTTTGAAGTGAAAAGTAGCATTTTCACTCGAGGTGGTAGCAACAATCCTGTCACTCGAAATCACAAGAGTTTCACTTAAGATTAGAATAGATTCTGACACCGAGCGAATGTTTCAATCGATTGAAAGTAAATTAGTTTCGTTGGCAGTAAAATGCATTGAATTCACTGTTCAATTTCGATTGAAAATATTCATTCAACAATTCAAAGTCGAGAATTCGTCCTATAGGAGTGAAAAATAACTCGAATTCCGGTGACTCGGCTGTCAATCTACTTTGAAACTTTGCTCCAAGTAATTTAGAAAATACGCTGTTCACAGCTAAATATTTCTCCACCATATTTTTGCTTCCGTGTACTCATTTGAGAGGCAGATTAGGAATTCAATTGTCACATGAATTAAGTCTATTGTGATCCTTTAGAATCAGTAAACGACGATGAAAGGTTGAGGTTTTCATCCTGTCAAAAGCAAGAGAAAAATTTCGCGTTCCATGAGAGAAGCGTCGATCGGAGGAGGGAATTTTTCCGCAGGAGGAAATCGCTCCGCTAAACGCGCGATCGCCTTCTAAGTATACTCTGGTCGTAGTAAAAAATTGAGAAAAGAAACTCATCTGACAGTAACAAGCAATTGCGACGTAAAGTGGATGTATGCGAGTGATGAGAACAAATTTATGATCGTAATTTATGAGCGTCGAACAGCGATCTCGATCGCTACATTCGCTATTAATGATTACGTGCATATATTACGTGGCTTTTAATTAAGAGACAGTCATCATACCGCACTGGTATTATGTACTCGTGTTGTCAGGCGCATTAGATCTAAGAATATCGCCGATTCTGCCACCCTTGGTTGATTATTTCTATATTATTTCTGATCCAAGATGTACAAAATACGAAATGCAATAAGAGCTGGTTTTACAAGAACACTGTATCGGATTTGTAATATAAAATTTTTCAATGGGTTATAAAATAACATCATTTTTTAACATTTTTACAATTTATCACAAACTTTTGGTTCCTACTTAACAAATGATATTAGACATATTGACAAATTACAAGTAGCACTCGTTAACGCGTGTGGCTTTATTTATTTATTATTTAGTAAAAAACTTTTTTGTATAATTATTTATGTATTTTGAATTGATCTTTTAGATATGTTTTAATAATTGTAAATAGCACTAGAATAACCGTGCTCCTACATGGCCTTCATTTTAAATCCCTTTCAATTGTTTTGTTTTCAATGAGTTATCAACAGATAAGCAAACCGATACTGTTTATTACCGACGGACAATTGAGGAAGTGCAAAACAGAGAGTGTATTCATTTTTTAATATAATCTTTTCAATTCTGGTATCTGATCAGCTGGATATTTTTCCAAGTCTATTAATTCTCCTTAAAGTGTGTAAAACCATATGCTGTATATATGGTAGGTCATTGATTAACATACTGAGAGAAATTGTTCAATAAGAAATTAACAAAGGGATATTTCCGATCAAAATACCAATGAATTTTTGTTTTCAATCAAGAAATATTCGATCAGAAATATAGGTTCATAACTTTTTGGTCGGTTTATCTGATTAAATGCCACTATGATCGAAAGTATTCGATTAAATTTAATCGGATATCCTGATCGGATATAAAAATTCATCGGCACTTTGATCAGAAATATCCGTTTGCCAATTTTTTATCGGATAATTTCTCTCAGTGTGCGTGTGAAATTACTTGTCTTACACTGAAAAATATAAAGAATAAAAAATTCAGAAAAAAAAAAATATATTTGCGTCTTAGTAACTCCTGAAGTTAAAAAATATTTTCATAAGATTTTGAAATAGTTCACCTTAGGATTGAGAAGGATAAGTTTAGATATAATTTTTTTGTTCAAAAATGCCATCGAGCGCAATCAGTAATTCTTTGACGACTTGTCATTTCGTCGAATATGTGATAGTTAAATTTATTTGCGCACCGATTATTATCTATTGCTCCATCGTCGCTAGTTGCTTTTGTCACTTTATTAGCGTGGCAACTTTCGCGACAATACGCGTCCGTTATGCAACTTGAAAGTTCCCGAGCGAGCCGATACAGCCCGGCGAAAGATGCGATTAGTATGCCTGTGCGCGCGCGCAACGTACGATGCAATTAGCAGCACATTGTCTTCCGAGTGATTTATTATTCCGAAAGTTTCGGGGTAATTCTAGAAGCGCGGATAGATTTGCATCGACAGCTCGCGGCTCGCGTCTCGTGTTACAACGGTGTAGCTTCGAGCACTATCTATTGGAATCGCCGCCGAAGGATTACGTAACGACGTAACATCGCAACGCGCACCGCACTGTATGGAATTTAATTCGCGCCTCTTCTTTCCGCTTCTCGCATGATCGATTCAAACGCGGGCGCAATTTCGCAACAAAAGCCTGACGCCCAGAAATATATACGGGGTGTCTGATAATTCACAGAGGAGCCGCGTACATGTAGATGAGGTCAACCGAATCCAACTGGACAAAAATTCCTTTACCATTCTTTTCCGAACAATCACGTAAAATTTTAAGTTATTAGTCAAAGATGTGATGTCGACATCTGGCTCTTGTATATCTGACATCTGTATGTTTATATATTACGTTAAATTGAACAAAATGGTCGTCTACCACTTTCCAAATGACCACGTAAATGTTTATATATTAATCAAAAAAGATAGTGTAGGGTTGTGCGCAATAATGTACCAATCTTCTTTGATTAATAACATTTACGTGGTTATTTGGAAAATGGTAGAGAGGACTGTTTTGTCCAGTTTGATCTAATAAACAAGCAGACATCGCCATCATAGCTCATATACCGTATGGCGCGTGATTATTCACGAATCTTCATTGATTAATAATTCAAAATTTTACGTGGTTGTTCGCAAAATGGTAAAGAAATTGTTTGTTCATTTTGACCTAATATACCTATGAATTTTATTATGGCTTCTTCGTGAGTCGCCGGACACCTTGTATATGTATATCGCGTCGATTTGTCGGCGGAAAGCTATCGCGCCCGGGAATGATATAACGTCGACGTTTTTAGCGAACTAGTTCGCATGATATAGCAAGATTTTCGAAGAATCGAGAGGGTGCGCCGATATATACACCGATATCAACCGACGTCGTTTATTCAGGGCGATCGCGAAAGGTTGATCGAGACAAATGGATGATTCATTCGCGAGGTCACACGCGGCTTACGCTAGCGTGAAAATATACAATCTACGTGACGTGCTGCATTTTTGCGGCGTAAACGATGTTAGTGGAGCCGGTGATGGCGGCTTCATTTCGAGAACACATTTTCATTGCGGGAAGATACTTTCCTGAAGACAATAAGGCAGAGTTTTCTCTTTCTACTGCGCTACTTTTTAATGGAGGATCCAATTCCGAGTAGAATTTCCTTCAGTACAAGTGTTGAGACATTATGATAATTCTCAAATTATCAACAATTGGAAAAGTAGGATTTCCTGCGAGCTATAACAGAGAAAATGTTGTAGTAAAAATTGCAATAAAATGTTTGCAACCTTGGACCGAATTGAATGACCGAAATTATTAAATATTTATTTAAAAATGTTATACTTTTGAGTTTATGTCGCAAAATTATTATAATCACTTGAATGTTTTTGTATCGTATACTAGGATACAGGTAAAATCTATTATTTTCATAATAATTTCTACTACAATTTCAACATTATTTAACTTTTTAAGATATTGTAAAAAAATATAAATTTAACGTAAGTTTTATTATATTTTCGATATTTTCGATTACTATATTTACGATATTTTCTCCGTATAGAATTCCCACAGAAAATCATTCTACTGCTAAAAAAATGATCACTCAGTTTATGTTTTTTTCTTGAAATGATTATCTTCAATAAAGAATATTTTCTTGACAATAGTCTCAAAATGCACTTATTATAAATTTTAAAAACATTATCATTATACTACCTAAAATTATTATGTACCTAAAAAGAGCATTTATTCTTTTGACATTATGAAACTTTGTCAAATGTTAATTCGATTCTGTATAGTAAATAAACCGATTTTTTCAATTGTCTTGATTGAAATGTTAAACTAGGATTCAGAATGTTTTCTAAATAAATTTGCTGCTTATGATGAATTTATGGTAGATTTGCGGATATATAAACTTACTAAATTTATTAAGACAAATAACATACTAAATAACTTACTAAATATATTAAGACAAATAACATTTACTCGAATGCAGTATGTATATTTCCGTGTGTGTGCAGAACCACGTTCTTCAGGTAATCTCAATTAAGTTTGCCACGATAAAATCTTACTAAAAACGTGAGACTTAATTAAAAGATAGACGAAATTAGAAATCGGACGACCGCTCAAAAATAAATTTCCTGTCTTGGTATTTTCGTTGAGAAAAAATTGTCTCCAAATCAACCGGAGGATCCTGCTATTCCAAAATAATGAGACACTTCGGATACGTTCTTCTGTCAATCGGCTGTCAATTATCGTTTGATCGCGAAAATTTATGAGAAATTCCTGAAGCGTCTCACGGTGTAATCGGACGCTTGTCCTCTCAATAAACAAATTACCGCCGTCTCCTAATTAAAACGACAATTAATTCCCGTCGTGCGATCGAACCGCTTGTATCGGCGGGGGAATCTCGATCGCACGCCGCGTATGCACACGTCTTACCCGCAGTCAATGGCACGGCGGCGTAGCCCGCCGTCATCTGGATCATCTCGACTATCTAGACCGTATTGATCGCGACCAAAGCAGCTGGTAGCCGCTCTGACAGTAACGTTGGGGCGGTCGCACGGAAAACACACGTGTTACACGAGCAGCAGCGATCGCGATGGAGTCCGCCTCGGCGGCGACGCTCTCGCCGAGGGGAATTTTCGAAAGCCGATCGCGTTAGTCGGGCAAATCCGCGGACGACTTCCGGCTTGTGTTCGCGTGGCGGAAGCGCCCCGACGCCGCTTCCGTTCGACGTACGTGCGTAGCGGACGCGTCGCGGAAATTCCCGCCGTCGAACACGAGCGAGGACTCGCTCGACGCGACTCGTGGTCGATAGGTTTTGAAAATCTCGCTCGGGCCGAAACCACGCTCTCCCTTTATCCCTCTTTCGCGCTCTCTTTTCCGCGACAAGTGAAAGCGCGCGGCTGACGACGGGGTTGATTCCTTGGATTGTTGTGTCGCTCAACCGCGGAAGTGGTCGCGGTGTCGACGAACGGCTCTTCCCACGGCCAGGATGTCGATACGTCGATTGTTGAGCTGAACCTCATTTCGCTCAACTGCTGCACGGAAAATTAATTTTCGTTCTGGCTGCGCTCGAACGCCCGGAATGCTTCGGGCAGCTCCACGGCGGATCCTCCTTACGTCGACGGACAGGTTATCATCGACGATTCGATCGGAAATGTCTCATAAATCTTACACACGTTTTGACATTACTGCTTCATTGCACGCTTCAGCCAGTCCTTGCCGATTCGTTTCAAGAGTCACATTCGTCAGTTGGGTTGAACAAGGCTTGAGATTCATATTAGATTCTCCGATGGAGTCGTGCACGAATTATTCTTAGATTTTAACGTTAAATGATACCGTTGGAATATCTATAATTTACTTCTAGTCATGTAGATTACTAAATTACCGCGTTAAAAAGTGACGGATATATATTTGGCACGCGGATGAAAGCAGAGGTCATTTGGGCTTCGCGATTTTCATAAATTTCCCAACAAAGCGTCGTGACATTTTCGTGTAAATTGTGCTTCGGTCAGCATGCGAGAAGTTATCGGCAAGCGGAACAATATATTGCAGACGCGGATAATTTTATCAGCGCACGCAGCTGTCTCGATCCACGAAAAAAGGAAAAAAACCGAGCGACGTCTCGTGATACATTCACTTTCGGTGAACCAATTAAGCAAACTTTTGCATCACGTTTGCATATAAAATCCGCGTGCAATAAAATTCCATATCTTGATCGCGGAATCTAAAAAAAATTAACAATTTACATGTTCGTATACCGTATAGGATTTTTTTTTTTTTTTTTAGAGAAACAATTCCGTCGACTAATTAACAAAAATATGATTTAGCACCAGAATAGCTCGTATACTCAATATATATCTCTCACTAAAGACAAAGTATTAAGTTAAAAATTAGAAATTAATGAGATAATTATCGCGTCCCTAATTGCAATTTTGCAGAAGGTTGCAAATATCGGGAGAATACGATGCGAACGATTAATTTACGCACGTCGAATAATTGCACGCTGAATATCGCCGTAAAACGAGTCGCTGAATGCTCGAGCGAGCGCATTACGCGAAACTATTAACGTGCATTTTGCCGCGGAGAGAATATATCCTTCCGTTTTAGTACGTGATCGATTGCGAGGGGGATTATCTTTTTTTTCTTCTGGAAGGCGTTGAGAACATGAGACACAAAGAGGCAGTGGTGTAAGTGCGAGGGTAAAGAGCCTACGGTCGATTATCGTTCATCTCGTCGAGCGGTTATCGCATCTTCCAGTGGGGAAAGCACCGACGCGGAGGAAGAGGGGCAAAAGTTCCATGCTCCTTTCCTCCTCGAGCACGGCGGAGGAATACGCGCGTTTACATAACATCCACGATATTCTCGCGACTATCGCGCGTCTCGCGCTTTGCATTGCTAAGTGCGATTTTACCGGTGCGAGCTTTCGTATCGTCGTTGTCGTCGTCGTCATCGTTATTGTTGTCGTCGCATCGCGACGCATCCTGTCTCGCTGTTTCTGTTTCAATGGCTCATTACTTGTGAAGTCGAGTCTCTTATATTTCAGAGTTTATTGTACAATTGCTAAAATACGTAGAGAATGAAGAAAGTATAAAAAAATACACACACACTCGGAAGAAAAACGATGGCGACTGTATAAGTAACAACTATATGAGTTTTGAATATGTAGAATTAATGCATATAGTTTAATAAGCATGTAGCTATAGCAGTTGAAACTTTAGTTACAATAACTACAAAATAGAGTTTATTAAACTATGTGTATATATATATATATATATATATATATATATATATATATATATATACACACATAATGTAAAGTCAAAGATGTAGCTATTATTTCTAAAACTAAACGAAATGAAAGTTTTGCTTTTTTACCAACCGTTTGTTATTGAAGTAACATCATCTGATGAAGGTAGTTCTTTTCTAAGTGCAGTCACCAAGATAAATTCAACAGTGAGAGAAAAATGTTTAGTATTTGTAATTATAATCATATAGAGAAATAATTATTATAAATTAATTATAGTCCAGACAATAATTTTTTAAACAATTGTATTATAATTTTAGTGATAATAATCTTACTATGCATGTTACTATTACTATCTTCGTTTTGAAAAAATAAAAAATATAGTTTAGACCCAATTTAACCCCAACTGACTAAAAAATGGTTGTCTTGACCATAATTTATGCTATTTCTTTATATGATTATAGTTACAAATACCAAACATTTTTTCTCAGTGAAAGACACTTTAATGTTTTAACTGTCAACATAGTAGCCCATGACACTTTTAACTTTTCACACCCTGTATATATATTAGACTGAAAGAAAAATATTTAAAAATTTATTCGTGTAGGACAAAAGTTTATTTCGCAGAAAGATACACTTTTATCCTACAAATAAATTTCCAAATATTTTTTCTGCAATTCTACTTGCAAAGCTCGTAAAATTATCATCTATATAGCTGCTGTTGCCATCTTGTTCTCAGAGTACAGCTCGATCAAATTCGCGCTGAAAGGGGTTTCAACTAAATACCAAATTTCAGATCTCGCCTAAGGAATTCCTTGTGTGAAAGGAAATGCGATCGCGTTCCTACGATCACGTGAACACCTTTGCATATTCGAAAATGCACACAAACGACTATCAGAGGCACCGCATACATTTGAATAAGACGATGTCGTGAATTTTCATTCCGCTAGGAAAATGCATTCAGTTACGTAAAGTCACGGCTTGGCGGCACAGCCGGTGCGGTTTTAAGTTCGATTTGGAGGAACGTCATGCTGTGGCACGTCAGCATATGAGCAGGTCCACGTGACACACGCTCGGCGTGCTCGAATTCTCGCCATTCCGCGATCGCGCTTCAGTTTCGACGGCGTCGGCGGTAGAAAGTTGCGTTTCGCGAGATGCCCGCTCCTCGTTCGCGCACGTTCCAATCGTCTCTGTCTCTTTCTCTCTCTCTCTCTCTCTCTCTCTCTCTCTCTCTCTCTCTCTCTCTCTCTTTTTCTCTCTTTTACGTGTCGTCACTTTGACGAAAGGCTCGCACTACTAATTCGACCGATGTAGCGGGGCAAAGCGCGGCGCGGCGGATGGGTGCTCCCGCGCGCTAATTGCACGGCGCTAATTGACGCTCAAATTGCCGGCTGGCAGTGACATGGTGGTCGGCTCGTGGTGTCGAGATAGTGGCGTCGCGCACTTATAATCGCCGAGTACTCGTGGAAAATGTTTCCACGAGGGCAGGACATTCCGGTTGCTCGGCGCGTCTTTAACGTCACCGAATCACCGTGACCGTAAATTTTCGACAATTAGCGCGCGCACTCGAGAGGCGCACAGCCGCGGGATTATTCTTCGCGTGAAATTGCGCGTCGCACGCCCGCAGCTTCGTTCTTAAATCTTATCGACTTCTGTTTGCCGGCGGACGATGCAACTAAGAATAGTCGCGTCGGCCGTAGGCGAGCGAACCACGTCGTAGAGCCAGCAGGAAGCTAGAAAAAGCTAGGAAACTCAGCGGGTTATTAGTTATCGTTTCGAGGAAAGCCGAGTGGAGTTGAGATCGGGCCACGAAAGACATGTATGTCGGTGAACGGCGCATTGGCTCTGTTTGCGCTCGTTAATCAGTTCAATTGAATAACGTATTAATATATCGGGGTCATCGCGAGGGGTTAATCGCAATGTCCACGCCGGACACGATGGATACTATTGACGAAGCGGAGCAAGCATGGCGTGAGTATAAAAATAATTCGTCGTTTCTCTCCCACCCCTCTCTCTCTTTCTTTCTATGTTTTTTTTAGACGCCAATTTTCCGGGTCGCGGAAAGAGCCGCGTGTGACCTTTTCGCAGAGAATTCTTCGGCGCGAATTATCCTCTATTCGTCTATGACTTGATTAACATGAAAAATTACATTGTCGATGACATGATATCAATCATATGGAAAGCGCTAGCGAATCTGGAAAGATAACGCGCGTACTTCTCGGCGGCGGCGTTGTAGAGCCGCGGATTACCGTTGCGAAATAACAATTCGACCTTTGTGGTGACGTTTGGATATAATGTCGCGGGCACGTGAGGCGAGTGACGATTTATCGAAACTCGACTTACCGCGCTGCCAGGTCTCGTTTAATATATTCCATGAATTGTAAATCGCCGGACGGCGCGGGGCGGTAAATCGTGCGAGGGCATGATTTTCTTGTTACTCTCGCGCTGTTTGCGGGTATGAAGTATGGAAGATTCGGCCGATAGTCATGCAAAATTAAACGCCCGACACACGCATGCAAGATTCATGAGCACGGTGCCACGTGGTGGCGCGCCGCTATCGGTCGACGGCGGTTGAGGAATCCAATTTTTTTTCTTTATCTCGAGCCAGCCTAGGAAACCGTGACCCATTTGCTCTATCTTTCTGTACGAAGAGAGAGAGAGAGAGACTAATATTTCTTTTTTGCGATACCAGTCGATAACCGAGCGCGTACAATGAACGCCTGCTAACTGAATTCCCGAGTCATCCATGTTTGACATTTGGTCGTGTGACAACAGCGATGAGCCTCGAGAGACCTGGGTATCAGGAAGGATTGAACCTTGGAATGGATACTGAGATCTTACTCGATCCCATGAAATCTCTTAAACTTCTGACTGCTGCTCTGCTGTGTCAGCAGCTATGGGCGCGCTAATATTTTTATGTGAGATTGCCTGTGAGATCACTGAGAGAAAAAGGAATGCTCAGTCTCACCATAGATTATTTATAATTTCAACGTCAGCTATGCTTCTTTATTGCTCTGACAGAAAGGTCATTGCAATTTATACGTATAAATTAGAATGTCTGTCTGTCTGTGAATTTCCTCTACTTTTCTAAATCCTTTAAGATGGACCAAAGAACAATGATCAAAAAGGTCGTTTTTTGTCTTCCAAGACAAACGTGAAAACGTTATCATTCCTTATCAATTTTGACTTGCTAAATACAGTGATGCTATTAGAATTATCCGGAAAAATTGGGAACATCTTCTATTTACTTGAGCGTTTATTTGAGCGAAAAGTCATCAGTTTTGCTAGGAGAAGAAAGCAAATAATACTTCATCTGTCTTACGTTTTATTAGGTATTCAAAGCTAACTAAGTTGAAGATGAATTTATGAATATTTTTTTAAATAGGACATCCAATATGGCGACTTCTTGGAACAAAATTGAATGATTTTAATTATGTCATCTTATAAAGTTGCAAAATATGGAAATTTAAAAAGTGCTCACCTAAAATCTAAAAAACTGCTAATCTAAAAGCCTAATAAAAAATAATAAATATTATCAAATAAATTTATTATAAATAATAAATAATAAATATTATCAAAATATAAAATAACTTCAAAATAGAATAATCTTAAATTCAAAACTGTGCCATATTGAATCCGCCATTTTAGATATCGAGAGTCAGTTATTTAAATAATACTGAAAATATCCTACACTTATTGTTTGTGATTTGTGTATTGCAAATAGCAATTTTCCTCCACAATATCGACAGGTTCGGCAATATTTGTAACAATATAGAGAATTATCTGGAGAAATATAACTTTAACCTCAAAATAGCACCAAAATTAGTAAGGAATGATAACGTTTTGTTTCGGTAGGCAAAAACGGCCTTTTTTTACCATTGTTCTTTCTCTAGAACCCTGCGGAAAATATAGGCTATCATGAAACCTGAACATTTCAGCCCCTCCCCCTGACTTCATTCCCTTGATACTTTATCATAATCCGGCCAACACCGGGTAGTTTTATCTACTATACATATAAGATCATGAATAACATTATAGTAACGCTTACTACAAAAAGGAATTTCTCGGCTACAATTTGACTACTAATACAGTTACAGTTACAAAATAACCAGTTGTTTAAGTAAGTCGATTTGATTTTCGTGACATAAGTCAGTCAAGACAATCTGTTTGTGATGTATGAAAATCTGAAAAAAGAAATACTTGGAATTTGTGAAATACAGTCTATTCACAGAAGTGAACCTTATATCTCACAGATTTTCAAGTATTTGTTTCTCAGCGCGTGTATCCATTCCAGGGTTAAAGAAGATTTTTGAGCCGAAAGACGGACCGTCCTCCCGAATAGAAGCTCTCAAAGTCGGAGCTCTCGCGGTCGCGTTATCCTCATGATCGTAAACAAAAATCCCCTTTTTACAGATGAGATGCTGGAGTGCGAGACCGGGTCCCTTTTGGGCAGAGTGGCGGACCTCGAGAGACAATCGCTGGCGCAGAGGGATGAAATAGTTTGTCTTCGCGCCACTCTGGCGGACGCGCTAAGGCGGATCGCCCAGCTCGAGGGTAGAGAGAAGCGAGAGGAGGAAAGGAACGAGAGGAGAAACGAGAGGATGGTGTCCTCGCCCTTAAGGAACGGCCATGTACCTCTCAGGAGTAAGTTGACGAAGTTTTGTATCGATTATGGAAGCCCGAGCGGCGCTCGATGTCGCGGCGCCATGATTCCTCGTAAATTCTCATTCGCTCCGATATTTATTCTCCGTGTGGAGGTAATAGCTGTGATCATTCAAAATTACTATTATTATTATTAAATTTAATTGTTTGTAAAATTTTCATTATTTATCATTAAATTATCTGAGTGTTCTTCTCTTCAAAATATATTTGGCGAATCAGGGCGGATGCAACTCAGGAGCGGAAATTCAATTTTACACTCTTATTTGTGCGAGGAAAGTTTCATTATCTTAAAGTCTTACTGGTTGCCGAGTTTCTTTTCTTATTCTTTGGATTTTGTGGCTTCGGTTGAGCCGGGTCTCAGCGCGAGTGGTCGTAGTGTAACGGAATGCAACAGGATGCATCCTTATGCATCCTGTCGCTTTCTTTCCATTATAAGTCTTAAACTATCCCATCTCTCGCTGCACGAATGAGAATGCAAACGATCCGCGCTCCATCGTTCGTTTTCTTCTGCGGCGTGCCTGCATCAAGGATATACCGTTTTACTCTGACACGTAATATCGCGCACGTAATACGTATCGCGTTTGGCGCTCGGTATCGCCGAAGCGGATACGTCGCGAGGCGCGAATTAATACGTCGACGTGAATGCGGCGATCGGCGACATGCAACCCAAGTCAAGCGTACGTATTTCCGGCGGACTCGCGAGCGAACGAGCACGTGCCCAGCTGCTTCTAAAGTTTCGATCGTTACGACAGCAATCGCGGATACGAAGAAGCCGCGCGAGAGATCGCTCGAATGTACGGAAACGCGGCCCACGGGTGTTATACCTGTTGGCACGCGACGGCTTTGAGGTCACGTTCGGTTTCGCCCCGCGCGATCGAGAACTCACTCACGAACGTGAATGGGGCTCGTAATTAGTCCCGGTCTTCGGCATTCGCGCAGACCTTGGGAAACGACGATTGGCGTGCGGGAAGAAGGCTCCTCTCAAGTCGCCGCTTGCATTCGCAGTCGCGTCCCGGAGAGTGAAATTGCAAGTTGAATTTATCCAAACACAATACCAGGTGCAAGAGACTTGTTGGTGTGATTTTCATTTTTTTTTTTTACTTTAATTTCAGCTTCTTCCTATGAAACTTGGGCTCGTAGAAAAAATGTACTCTCTCTCTCTCTCTCTCTCTCTCTCTCTCTCTCTCTCTCTCTCTCTCTC
>NW_022639729.1:236898-245513 GCF_010583005.1 Odontomachus brunneus
TCTCTCTCTCTCTCTCTCTCTCTCTCTCTCTCTCTCTCTCTCTCTCTCTCCCCCCCTCTCTCTCTCTCTTTCTAAAGTCTAGTCAGTGTGTCCTTCACTGAAATGCTATATTTATAACAGCACACCGAAAAAAATATTCTACTGCTAAGAAAAACGATTGCTCAGTTTACTTTCTTTCTTTTAAATGATGGTTATCTTCAACAAAGAATGTATTCTTGATAATATATAGTCTAATAATATATAATCAACACAAATTTTAGTAAAACTCATTATCGTGTAAGAACTCAAAAGAAGAATTTATTCTCTTTACAAGAATATTATAAAACTTTATCCAAGAAAATGTTGGTTCGACTCTATGTAGTGAACAAACCGAATTTTTGTCTCAATTTAATATTTTTGATTGAAATGCTAAACCTACTTGAATTCAGAACATGTATTTTGAATAAATTTGATGCTTATGATGATTATAACTCATGACAGATTTGCAGATAATAACTTAAGAAATATTTGAAATAAACAACTTGAACGCAGTATATATTTTTCTGTGTGTGATGAGTTCAGTTATAACGGTAGTACTACAATTGGTATCTCGTTGAGAGAATTAATTGGCAGTAGCGATTGTTTCTACTGTCGATGCAGTTTGCAAACATAGACAATGTCATTGCACGTAAATCGCATGTAATTCCATCGCCACGAACATAGTTGGATTCGATACAACGAATAACGAATTTATAGTGTATATATTTTACAGTGAAATCTCTCTTCCACTTGTAAAATCCAGTCAAATATAAGATAAAGCAGCAAAGTGGAAGTGTTTCCACTAAAAATCAATGAATATTTACTAATTATCGGTGCAATGTTTCTTCTACTGATTTAATCAGAAACATTTTCACTGATTCACTTTAAGAGAGTAACGATTTGAGTATTCAAAGAGAAGTAGAAAGATCTCGCGAGGTGTTTAAAGAAGTACCGAGTCTCGATACCGTTTATTTTATTCGTCAATGTCTTATTAATACTTTGGAACTCTACGGGGATAGTTTCGTTTTCAACCTTATTTGATGAACATGACAAAACTTTTGTATCAACGCAAATTTCTCTCCGTTTCTCAGCGAGCAATGAAAATATAGTCACGTCTACGAGGTTCACAAGATAACCATATGAGTAGTTTAACAAAATGACAATACAAAGGAAAAATTTTACGTTCAATATTTATCATAAAATCTACGTTTACATATATATACATCCAAAAAATATAATCTGTTTATGATAAAATCTTTAGCGAAATTCTTTTATACATGGCTTCACAAGAGAATTCTTCTGAATCCAAAAGGAAAATATTTCAAGCATAATAGCATCTCGTCTAGTAACTAGAATTCGTTTTTGGGGGGATGTTAAAATATCTTTTTTTTATTTTAAAGAAATCTTCTTCAGGTTACAACACAAGAGGGTTCTACTAAGGGTAAAATTTTGTAGGATATAACATATTGCCGTAGATTTTAATTTTGTCACGAGGACTTTTCTACGTCCCTAAACCTGAGAAAATTATTTTGGCATTTTGTTTCCAAACGTTCCAGTCGTAATATGGAAATAGCACAAACACGTTCGATAGTTGCGCTCGCGCATTTTTATTTAAGGCTTAATCTTTCCTCAGCCAAATCAAGTTTTGCCAGTTGGCGCGGTTGGAAAGGAATGCGACTGAAACGAAAACGGGGTAACCCTTGTCTCACGTTCGTTAATTAATTCTCTCCCGTGCGATCAAGGCGCTCGCTCACGAACGTGAATAGTTTTCTAATTACTCCCCGCGATCGAAAGCACGCGAAAGAATACGCCGTGTCGGCCCCCTCGGTGCGGATGATCCACAGGAAATAAAAGCGAGCATCGCTGACGACGCATAAATTACCACCGCCGACAGCACTCTTACCTCGGCGCGATTGATGAGCGCGGGAAAGCTGTTGGTAATACACGCGGAAGACGCTCTGAATATCGTTAGATCGTTATACCGTTACGTCGCTATTGAGACCCAATCATCTGTGCTTCGCCTCGCGCAAGAGAAGCGGGTCTATTGCATATTACTTATGCGATGCTGCTCGAAGCGCGCTACGAAAAACAGAAGCGTCTTAACAAAATCGATTCAACGAGGATGCTTTCATCGAGCGGGACGAAAGACGCTTCTTTGACGAGGGAATCGAAGCCTTCAGAAAGGACGGCACTTTGTATTCCGCGACAGAATGTACTGTTCCATACAACACACGCTTCTTCGCGATGTGCCTTATGAAATATGTATAACCATGCCTAACACCATGTCTCGGAAAAATGACGCACGAATACGTGTCCGAGTCGAAATTCTGGCGAACACAACTCATTGTGTGTGAAATGTAAGATATTAAATAATATTAAATATTTATTATATATACGAAAAAATATTAAATATTTGTGTGAAGTGTATCCTTTTTATGGGCAATTCAATATAGCGAATATGGCATTAAGTAGCCATTTGTTGCATCGAGGTGAACCTGTAAGGCAGCCTCCAAGTTCGACGGAATTTGTAAGGTTAATATGTGGCACCAACATTTCGATTCGAGTACGCATGTAAACATGCGAGTATAAAATTGCTGCCATATACGGGCATTTCATACAAAGCGCAACGTCCGCGCATACGTTCGCGCAGAACGAACTATTGTCCACTCGCTTGGCCATGCTCCGAATAAGAGAGAAAGTATGCTTTCAGGTAGTCAAAATTCGGTGCCACAAAAGGACTTGAGGCTGCGCCAGACAGGTGGCCTCAGAAATTCCTCTTCTTCGGGATCGTCGCAGGACGTCCGAGATGCAACTTCCAGTCCGAGGCGGCCTGTCAGTTATGTGCATCCCTCCCAACTACCCCAAAGGTGAGGGAGTTACCGCTTTGAAACGAGAATTTTAAAGGTGTCCACGTTCCACGTTATTGTGACTCGTCTCCGAACTAAAAGTTCTGCCACCTTTCCATGTTATTCGTTACACTGAGAAAAAAATTTACTAAATTTCAAAAAACGTTTGTTTGGATAGTACTGTGAAGATATTTGTTTAAATTAAGTAATTATTTTCTAAAATTAAATAAAGAAGCTTTAAATATAAATTTGTTTCTTTAATTTTAGAAAATAATTACTTAATTTAAACAAATATTTTCACAGTACTATCCAAACGTTTTTTGAAATTTAGTAAATTCTTTTCTCAGTGTGCAATATAATTCCACCACCACTCGTTATAATTCGTCTAAAATCGTTGAAATAAAAAATTTTCCAGAAATTAAGTAATTAAAATAATTACATTAATTTGAATAAAAAATAAATTATATTAATTAAAAAAAAATAAAGATAAGTAAAAATATCAATTTAAAAAAAGAAACGAGTTTATTTCTTTTCATTTACGTATTACTTTATCATAGTAATAACTTAAAAATATTGAATTTTTGTAATTGTTTTTCTTTGTTATTAACCAACTTCTTTTTAAAAGAAATTGGCTTCTTTTTAGAAGAAGATCTCTAAGTTACTCAGACAAAGATAGTCACTCTAATTAGAATTGACACCGTGTCAATGATATTTTTCACGTACAGAGGATTTTGTTTCATATTCTCGTGCGTTCACGAAAATTTTCCAATGACTCGCATTTCTTAATTGTCTTCTTTCTCCCCACGATTTTAGAAGATCTGTCCACTATCAATCAACAGGATCTTTACATTCGGATAGTCCGAGTAGTAGTAGCGTCTCTCCGGTGCCATCGCCAAGCCCAAGAGCTACACCACTGCCTGTAGCCAGGTGAGAGAACGCGCAAGATATTCACCGTGAGTCAGATCGTCAAATCAGGAAAAAAAAACAAAAGCGCGAATCGCCAGAAACGACGAACTGTAGAGGTTTCTTCACGAATTCCAATTACAGGCCTGATTTGTAAAGCACTTCCCCCAGCTCAATAACGCTGAAATTATGCCGACGATCAAGCCCTACTCCCCCGTACATTATTAATCGTATGTTGCGTGTACGATCGTAACAGGCATGCGCATGTTGATGTGTGCTCGTAACGTTAATATTATCGCCACGTTAATGAACGTGCTCGCTATTAATTAGCGACGATATACTTTTCGATGTTGTTAGCGTTGATTACGGTTGTTATACGCGATGCGTACGATCCTATATATAACCTGCATGCTCGCTGTTGAACGTGAATTGAATTCGATGCCTTTAGATCGCCCACGGCAAGATCAAACGGACCGCCGCAGAGCAGCCTGAGGAGAGCCAAGAGATGGTCGTCCACCGGCGATTTTACACACTCGCCGCAAAACCAGGGAAGCAATTCCCAGCTCGTCGGTACCAGGTTAGCTTGTGGCTAATAACGTAACAGTAAAGCGCACCGTTTGCCCGCCACTCGTGATTTTGTTCACTATTCACTGATCACACGAGTTTAACTTTTTTGTTACACCGCCGAGTGTTCTTCTTCTTCTTGCTTCCTCCTTCGTGCGATCGAGCGTATTTTCCCGTCGATGCTCTGCCATCGTTCATCCGCGCGTTCCAACGTCGGGTCCCGCATGGTTACCATTGGCTTCGCGCGCCACTTAATCTTTTTCTTACTGTTGTGTATATTTTCTCGCGCACGCGGCGAATTGAAATTAAGCGAATATCGAGCGTTCTTTTATTCATACCGAGACCTACGCTAACAATAATACATCTATATAATTGGACAAATATCACAAAACAACGAGGGATTTACAAATTAAACCATTTTTTCACTTTATTTATTTTAATTCATTTTTTACTATGCGTTTGTTTACTTTATTTATTTATTATTTATTTATTTATTTATTTATTTATTAAATAAAAATACATTTTTCACTCGAATAAATACAATGGACAGAAAAGTTCTCGACTGAATTTCACGCGAAAGAAACGCGTTTGGTTGGATTAATTAAATTTCCCGTGAAATATGAACAAAAATTCTGGTTGGAGTTACCAAAGTTCCGTTTAGGTCAGTCAGAAGTCTTGTTAAATTGAACAGAATTCTAATACCTTTTCAAACGGAGTTTTCATTCATATTTTATCAGACGTTTAGTTGGTCCAATCGAACGTTTTTTTCGGTGTAGAATTAATCTTTCATCCTGAATACATTAATTAAATCTCCAGGCATACGGAAAAATACGTGGATCGCATCATTTTCTGCCTCTTTCTTCCCCTTTTCTTTTATTCTTTTTAGTTACGCACCGCATGGTTTTCGTTTGCATTTTCATTCGTTATAGATTGTCCGCGTCCACCAAGTCCCTGTTCAACCTGTTCAAGCCACCGGCGATGAACAACGTCAAGCACGGGTAAATAATACCAACTACTTCAGACAATTTATTTATTTCTGTCATGTACAGGGTGTCCGGTAACTCACAGGAGCCGCGATGTGCAGGTAGATCAGATCGAATTGAACAAAAAAGTCCTCTATCATTTTCCAAATGACCATATTTAGTTATTAATTAAAAGTGATTTATGCATTATCGCGGACAACTGTATACCAAACTTCTTCAATTAATAACTGAACATATAGGTGGTTATTTGGAAAATGATAGAGGACTTCTTTTTTACTTAACATACAAGCGTACAGCGACAAACCATCACAGCTCATCTACCGTATGATGCGCGATCGTTCACGAATCGTCTTGAATTAATAACTCAAAATTTTGCGTGACTGTCCGCAAAATGATAGGGAAATCTTTCGTTTGATCTAATTAACCTGCACACCACGACTCCTCCGTGAGTTACCAGACACATTGTATATATGTGTATGTGTATATATATCTGTCTGTCTTTCTCTCTCTCTCTCTGGCTTCTTTTGCACTCGCATTTAGGCGACCCACGTGCCGACCAACGGCCGCAAAGTCACACGTGCACGCCCTGCCTGATTGCACGTGCGCGTCGGGCAGCCTTAAGGTGCAATTTCGTACCTCCGCAGGTGAGCGCGTGAGCGCACGCCGACGGTACGGTAAAGCCTCGCTCGAAACGGACGTTAAACGTATGGCTAGTGTTTCCCTGTGGGTTATCATCGTGATATACTGGCGTGACATACGATCCGCGACGGAATTATATACGATCGCAGGCGGCTGCTCGCGATCTTTGTCGTCGGGAATCGAGAACCAATTCGCGGTTTGCCTCTTTACGCCAAGTAAATAGCTAACAATACGCAAATGTATCGCGTGAAAGAGCCTAAGAGCGTTTAATTGACGTCAATTGGCTGCCTAACGCTACTTGGCCATAGTTATGCAAGAATATGATCAAACTAATTCAAAATTATGATTTTTTAATTTTCGTTATTAATGAGTAGAACATAAAAGGGCATTTTTATGTGTGTCTATATTTTATGTCTGTCTAGCATTTTTATTTCTGTAAAAGAAAAAAAGTCTTATGAGCGTCTAAAGTTAATTAAAAAAATGTTTTTATTTTTTACTAGTTGCGTCATTTTAATCATTTTTTGAGGGCTAAGTATGTCAATCGCAAAATCAATAAATGCTAACAATACGCAAATGTATCGCGTGAAACAGCCTAAGAGCGTTTAAATGACGTCAATTGCTGCCTAACGCTACTTGACCATAGTTATGCAAGAATATGATCAAACTAACTCAAAATAATGATTTTTTAATTTTCGTTACTAATGAGTAGAACATAAAAGAGCATTTTTATGTGTGTCTATATTTTATGTCTGTCTAGCATTCTTATTTCTGTAAAAGAAAAAAAGTCTTATGAGCGCCTAAAGTTAATTATAAAAATGTTTTTATTTTTTACTAGTTACGTCATTTTAATCATTTTTTAAGGGCTAAGTATGTCAATCGCAAAATCAATAAACGTCCTTGAAGAAAATAACGTTGGCCGGCTTGACTTTCTGAACAATTGCGAAGAACCTCAACGCTATCTATACTTTTTAAATTATGTATCAAATTTTCATTTTTTATTCATTTTCCTCAAAACATACTTTATGTGATTATTCTTGTTTGACTGTGCGCCAGTTCTAATTATTAAGACAGCATGTCTAAAGTCGTTAACCTAAACACGTTAAAAAGTAATTTTAAAAAATATTTTAGAAGTTTAATATATTTTATATATATGTTAAATGTTCCTTTCTTTCTTGAGTTTGCAATGCTTTGCACTTAACATAGATATTGATCGCGTTTGATCGAACTCACAGACGAAAGACTCACGCCGACTAATGTTTAACGCTTGCTGGTTCGCTTGCCACTTGAATATCACGACGAGAATGTGTGAAATGGAGGAGTTTGTCATGCTGTATGCGTTTTGCACGTAGTATTATCATTGAACAACTGGCATGCCGTTAATTATCACGATACGCCTATATTTTCGACCTTCGACCTAGCATGCAATTCGGTACTAGTGATAAAGCACGAGTTTCTCTGAAAAGCGAGGAGCAGTCGCTTGAATGAAAATACGGCCCAAAAGGGATGTGCATATCCGATGTGACTAGTATGTATATACGTGAAGAGAGGAAGTTCGTTTTAAACATCACGCCCGCGAAATTGTTTTACGCCGGTTTTGTATCGCAGTCAATGATAATCAGTAAGTGTAATAGCGTTTGACTGCACAAGAATGATATAGTTAGTCATATAGTGATATAGTTTTGTAGTAGCGAAGCGCGCCGAGTATCACATAGCATGGACGTCTTATCGTGGTTACGATATATCTTTTATGATTAGCAAATGTCGCAGGATCGACTTCGTCAAGAGAAATATTAATACCAATAAGAAAACCTGTACACGGAAGGAATTTTATAGTAAAAATTACTGTAAAATTCTGAGGAATAAATCGACATTCTGCAGTAATTCACTTCATATCCTTTCATTTCATACATGCTGCTTATACAGGGTGTCCGGTAATTCACAAAGGAGCCGCGATATACAAGTAGATTAGGTCAAACTGAACAAAAAATTCCTTTCAATTCAGAAATGCGTTATTAAGATACTTGCTATGTGTCTAGCGAAATCTGTTGTTTCCAGCGAAATTTACTATGTTCCTTAACAAGACAGACCTTACTGGCAATTTATGCCTGGACAGTAGCGTTAGGGGGGCTGAGGGGGTTGCAGTCCCCTCTCCGAAATTAATTTTTTGGATTACGTTAAGTGTGAGAAAAATTTTTTCAAATGATCTTTTTTTTTGTTCGTCAAAAATAAAAAGTATAACTCCCGAAACTTTTTTCTAGCTACGCCACTGTGCCTGGACTACTAAAAACATAGTAAAATTGAAAAGAATTTATACGATAAGAGATAATTTTCTCCGTGTAATAATGAAATAATGTGAATAGAAACAATAACGTAACGCGGTCTATTAACTTTTTGCAATTACTTTTCAATTTCGTTTGCTAATATAATTACAACGATCAAGTTTTCGTTGACTCAACAAATTACGGCAAATAAGCGGCAAATAATTCTTATTCATAATTTACTATGAACTTACGGATTATGTTTATTATTATTAAATTCTTATCAATGATGATTTTACTAAACTTATATAAATATGATATATTATATAATATATTATACTATAAAAGAGTATTATATATATATATATATATATATATATATATATATATATATATATATATAT
>NW_022639729.1:245631-246396 GCF_010583005.1 Odontomachus brunneus
TATATATATATATATATATATATATATATATATATATATATATATATATATATTAAATTATATAAATTTTTAGTAACATTATCATCGATAAAAATACAATAATAAACAAACATAATTCGTAATATAATAGTAAATAATGAGTAAGAATTAAAATCCCAAATTCTGTCTGTCGTTAATATTTGTCGCAAGGTTCACACGACACATTGACACAAACGTGATTTCTTTGCGATGTTGAAAAATCGTTCGCGCGAAGGCGCTTCGGCGCGACGTAGCTTTTTGCCGACGTTTCCGGCGTGCTCGTGACGCCGTGACGTCGTGCACCGGGAAACCGGGCACGCACGGTTGTGCAACGGCACAGGAATCGCGATTCACTTTCTTCGGTAACGCGATGGCGCGCTTCGCGCGAAGACGCTAAATGAGCCGTTAACCAACACGTGGTGTGCTTCTCCCCCGTACCTGTTGCCTGGCTGAATCGCTCAACGTCAAAAATGCACTCGGAAGTGCTTTATCCGCGTCCGCTCGTTGCATCGTTTGCCAGCTAACGCCTGTAATCCTCCATAATTTTCGTACGCGAGCCGCTTTATTTGAATTTATCGATCGAGCGAAATTGATTGTACTATGTAAATGGTGTGCAGGCAAGTCTCGAGAAAATGCAATGAAGCGTAATCACTCGTAATTGCTTCGCAGGCTTGCTTGGGGAATATGCTTCTCTCTCTCTCTCTCTCTCTCTCTCTCTCTCTCTCTCTCTCTCTCTCTCTCTCTCTC
>NW_022639729.1:249317-253871 GCF_010583005.1 Odontomachus brunneus
TCTCTCTCTCTCTCTCTCTCTCTCTCTCTCTCTCTCTCTCTCTCTCTCTCGCTCTCTAATATCAAAACGATTTTTATCAGATGATAACGTGAGAACTTTGACTTTCTCCTGCAGCTCTAAACTGATAAGAACATTTGTTAATCCCGTTTGAAGTTACAATCATTCTTGCTTGACCTAACAGATTCTTGTTGCTCCAAGTAGAAGAAAAGTAGTTTTTTTTTAATTAGTCATACACATGTAAAATATACTGTAAAGTTACTATCAATAACACTACACGAAAGGAATTTACAGTTTCTTTTTTTCATATGAATTCTTCTGAATTTTACTATATTTTTAGTAGTCCAGAGTCTATTGTGTACAGTTATGGTTACAAATGTTAAAGACACTTTCTCAGTGCAGATAATTTAACACTTTTTCCTCGAATACACACGCTGTTGCGAGCAGAACTTTCAACAAAATTATTAGAATATAAATCAAGAAAGCCACATAGTGACTTACGTTCTCCCACAATTAAAAGACGAATCTGGAAAGACCTGAAATTCGTGTAGAGAGAAAGAGAGAGAGAAAGAGAGAGAGAGAGAGAAAGAGAGAGCGTTGTTTACTCACGGCTTTACGATACGATCCACCTTGTTCCCAATCGAGAGAGGACCTTGATCGTACCCGAGACTGGGAGTAGACACCGTGATATCGAAGAGGCTAAAAAAAAAAGAATGCAAAGTGACGTAATAGAGCGCACAACACGCTTCGCGGAGTAATAAAGCCGAGCTCGTTGCTCGCGTGAGTCACTCGTCGCGGTTACCAGACCTCATCGACGCGAAAAGTCCGGCGAATTCCGTCAGTGTAGTGCGAGCAACGCGATCGTAGAGTGCGCCGGTCGGTGGATTTGTACGAATAAAACTCGCTGAATGAGAATTTCCGCACGACAAACGAGGCGTCGCTATTATCGATTTGCAACGACACGTGAGGAAATTTCATTTGAAACAATCTCGATTGAGCGGATTTTCTGCGGAATATCCTGGAATCACCGAGTTCAACATGAACGAAGTTGGGAATTATTTTAATTCTCGCTATATCATATCGTTCGTGTTCATTAAAGCATTTATTTATTCTATTCGAAAAAACACGCGCTCGCGCGCAACTCGATTTTTTCCCTTACTTTTTTAGAAAAATAAGAAAGAATATAAAAATATCAACATATCAATCTTAAGAAACAATCAGAACTGCTCAGAAGAAAAAAATTCAAATCTAAGTCCAATGAATCCTGATAATATATCGAGAATTAAGAAGATTAGAAATTAATTGAACGTTCGCCTCACGGCAGATAGCGAATAAGTTGCTAGATACCGTCTATAAATAGGCAGCGACAAATATTGCCTTTCGGTAAATCTGAAGAGTAACAAATTTTGTCTGATTGAAATTAACTTTGGTCTAATAGAGTTCCAGTTAGGGCTTATGAACGCGCGCGCGATTGAAACGCGAAGACAATAACGATTCCGCGGTGAAGCCAGACGAGTGAAGTGAAATGAGGCGAGACGAACGTAAACGGACCATTTCTCCGCAGCACCAGAGACATGCAGTACAACGAGGAGGAAGGCACCGTCCGCATGTACCTGCGCGGCCGACCGGTCGTCCTTTACGTACCCACGCCTATGATGGAATCCTACGATCTTCATAAAGTCAGCACGCCACCACAGAGCAAATTGAAGCTCGACTGGGTCTACGGATACCGGGGCCGAGACTGCCGTAGTAATTTACACCTGCTGCCGACCGGCGAGATCGTATACTTCGTCGCGGCTGCCGTCGTTCTGTACAACATGGAGGAGCACAGCCAGAGGCATTACCTGGGCCACACGGACGACGTCAAGTGGTGGGTTTCGCAAGGACGCGCTTCGTTCTCGCGGAGAGACCGCGAGTAAATTGATATATATCTGATTCTCTCTTTGTCTTGATGAGAGATACCAACAAGGTCGTTTCGCCCGAGCTCTTTCGCGAAACGCTGCGAAGAAATCAAGTCTTTCTACAATTCATCGCTCATGAAGTGAAGAATTGCAGAAATCTAATTTAGTTGATAAAATACTAATTTAATGTGACACGTTTCTTTCTCTTTATCGTAGCATAGCGATCCACCCCAACAAATTGGTCGTCGCGACGGGACAAGTGTGTGGAACGGATCGTCGAGATGCTATGGTAAAATTATAAAAGACATACCCTTCCTTTCTCTGTCTCTTTCTCGAATATTAAAGATAAGAATTGATATTGATAGAATTGATATTGTAGGAGCAGGACAATTCTTATGATTACAAAACGTTAGTGTGGGGGTTAGGGAATTATTAATTAAAATTCAAAAAACAGGGACAAAGGTTTGGCCAAACGATGTTAAAATTCGTACATAAAGATCAGGGAAAATCCTGCGTGCGATATATCGCAAGACATTATTATCTTCCCGAAAAATTGAATAATTAATCACGCACTAAAATCCTGCGATTATTTGCCTGCTCTTATTTGCCAATCAATATACTTTAATTCAGTTCAAGACAATTATATTTCGTGAATTTGCATAAGAAATCAATTTCAATACGTTGAAAAAATGATTGAGTTAAGATTTTGCTAAACAAACAAAATTTGTTTATTCAACAAATGTTTAGTCGATTGAACTAGTTACATAGTTGTTGTAATGAGTTATATATAAAGTATATTATAGGAAAATAAGAGCTAATCGCAATTTTAGATTGCGTGATTAATTATTCAATTTTTCAGGAAAATAATAATGTCTTGCGATATATCGCACGCATCAAAATTTTCCCTGATCTTTACGTTCGAATCTTAACATCGCTTGACCCTCTATTCCTATTTTTTTTAATTAGTTAACAAAGAATTAATATATATAAAATATATAAAATATATAAAATATCTTATATATAAGATATGTGCGATATATCGCGAAGCATTATTATTCTCCCGAAAAATTGAATTAATCACGCAAACTAAAATCCTACGATTGGCTCTTATTTTCCCTCTTATTTGCTCTTATTATATATAAAGTATCTTATATATAAGATATTATATATAAAGTATCTTATATATAAAATATATATTAATATATATATTATATTTATGAAAAAAAAATATATATATAAAACTTATCACAACAACTCGACTAATATTTGCTTAAACAAATTTTGTTCGTTTAAGCAAAAAAAATATATATGTATATATTAATTGATTCAATAATCGTGATATAGTCAGTAACTGTATCAACACAACTTATTGTTGCACTAACGCATAATTTGTTTGATACAATATTCCTTTGAAGGTGGATAACCGCCGGTTTTGTCGAAATGCTTTTCTTTCTCAGTTCAGGGACGAAAAGAACGGAATTTCAACACAGATTAAAGTGGCGCGTGAATCATTTGCGCACCGCAAACACGTAATAAATTACAACCAAAAAATGAGCGCATTTAGATAGTGACTCTCTGAATTTCAGCCGCACATCAGAATATGGAACTCCGTAAGCCTGACGACCCTGAGCGTAATTGGCAACGGTGAATTCGACGGCTCTATTTGCTGTCTGTCATTCTCCAAAGCCGACGGCGGAAATTATCTGTGCGCCATCGACGAGACCGCCGATCACAATATATCGATTTGGGACTGGCAGAAGAGCGACCGCGGCACCAAAGTCACCGAGACGAAGGTATATTGTGCGCGACGGAGCGACGTGTGACGATCGTGGCAATTAAAAAACTCCCGCGTCATACCGGCGCACTGTGTCGCGGGAGCAATCGTGAAATTTGCATAGATTCCGGCTGTCGTAATAACGCACACACGGCCTCGGACCGGAAGCAAGTCATTTAACGGCTGATGACTGTCTATTGCAGTGCTCTGTCGACACGGTAGTTTGCGCCGAGTGGCATCCGCTGGAACGGAACCAGATCGTGTCTTGCGGCAAAGGACACGTGTCCTTCTGGTCCTTGGACAATGGCGGTATGCTGTACAAGCGTATGGGCATCTTCGAGAGCAGGGACAAGCCCAGGTATGTCACTTGCGTCGCCTTCAATCAAAACGGCGATGTTCTGACTGGCGACAGCAACGGCAACATCATCGTTTGGGCTAGAGGTACTTGCAATTTTTCTATTCGTCACGACGTTAGGCTGCAAATTGTATACTGTATATACGTATGCAGGTTTCATCATTTCTAATTGCTCTCTCCCTCTCTCTCTCTCCCTCCCTCTCTTTGTCCCTCCCTTTGTCCCTGTTTTTTGAATTTTAATTAATAATTCCCTAACCCCCACACTAACGTTTTGTAATCATAAGAATTATCCTGCTCCTACAATATCAATTCTATATCTTTAATATTCGAGAAAGAGACAGAGAAAGGAAGGATGTCTTTTATAATTTTACCATAGCATCTCGACGATCCGTTCCACACACTTGTCCCGTCGCGACGACCAATTTGTTGGGGTGAATTGCTATGCTATGCTTTCTTCTCTCTCTCTCTCTCCCTCCCTCCCTCCCTCTCTCCATTTCTTCCTCCTTCCATCCCTCTCTCCCCCATCC
>NW_022639729.1:254290-266808 GCF_010583005.1 Odontomachus brunneus
CTCTCTCTCTCTCTCTCTCTCTCTCTCTCTCTCTCTCTCTCTCTCTCTCTCTGTCTGTCTGTCAGAAAAAATTCCCAGCAAACACAGAATATAACTTATAAAATAAAAGTAATATACGGATGTTATATATATTGCTGAAATGTTATATATATATATATATATATATATATATATATATATATAGCTGGAATATAAATTATTATTTCCCAGCAAATATAGGTATTTAATTGTACGCAGAGATTACAAGCTATCACTCAAATATCAATTAATTTGTAAAAGTATGCTCTTTAAAATATTATAATTATATATTTTATATAAAAAATATTTTTAGTAAAGATAATAGCATAAAAGTGACTTGCCATCCTAATTAATTAGCTCTTAAATAACACAAGATATTCCAGAATGATCATAAAGCCATTCTAGATATCTAGTGTAGCAGCACATCTTCAGGCATTTTATGCTATTGGAGCTATTTTCATTTATTCATTTCCATCTTTCTATACGTATTCATCAAATGGAAGGAATTACTATTGTAACACTAACTTCCATTAATTAAAAAATGTACTACTTCACTTTACTATAAAAGTGGACTCCATAGTAGAGGTTTTGTCGTTTTGTGATCATCGTTCTTATATATATTAATGCATCATATTTTACGTGCGAGAAAGACACGAGAAAATGGAAGCCACCTAATGACTGATACGATCCTTAGATGTAAGAATGCTATATAACATAGATGTGATGCAAATAAACGTTCGTTATATTTTAGTTATGTTGGTGTTATAACTTGTAAATAACAGAGAATTATAAAATACAGATAGATTACAGTTATAAAAGAAAATTATGTAACTTTAACATTAATAACGTATAACATCCGTAATATTACGTGTTATTTCTATATCATAATAATAGTTATATTCTGTGTTTGCTGGGCAGGTACAAATACTATCTCAAGATTAGTGAGGAATCTCCATGAAGGATCGATTTTCTCTATATGCGTTCTGAAGAATGGTAATATTATCACGGGAGGCGGAAAGGACGGCAGGATCTTGCACTTCGACGCGTCTTTGAATTTAAGCGGCGAGGAAGCGCAGGTAAGTCAAATAAGGTCGAATTTCATATTTAGACAAAGCGCTTCTTCTTCAGCTTTACTTATATCACAGTTTTCCGATATTATAAAAAAAAAACAAATAAAAATTAATAAATAAAAATTAATAAATAAAAAAATAAATAAAAATTAATAAATAAAAACTAACGATGTTTATCGGACAGATCGAGGATCACTTTGGCGGGATTCGAACGCTTTCGGAAGGAAGAGGTTCCCAGTTATTGGTCGGCACGACGAGAAACTGCATTCTCGTCGGCGACGTCGAAATGGGTTTCAACCCGGCTATGTTGGGCCACGCTGAGGAAGTTTGGGGACTCGCGGCCCATCCCACTTTACCTCAATTCGCCACCGCCGGGCACGACAGGTTATTGCAGATGTGGGACAGCCTGAGCCACACCGTAGTGTGGAGTAAAGACATCGGGGTAGGTTGCGTTTATTAATCTTAGCAAGAAACATGTTCGAATGAATGGCCAGCACGTTCGTCGTGTTTCGAAAGGCTGCATTTAGATTCGGCAGAATACGCGTGAATTTCACTGAAAGACTGAATAGTTAATTGATACAACAAAACAGACAACAAAACAGATAACGTTGCTGATTTTCATTACTTTTTTACGAGAAATAATCAATTCCCACGACAAATATGAAGATCAAAGACAAAGATGTGATTCGATGAAATGAAATGAATATTAGGTGCAATTAGAATTAATGAAATAAAATGAAATAACATGAAGATTTGACTCCGTTGCTGACCCCCCTTTGACCTGTTTCAGGAGCAAGCGCAAAGCATTGCCTTTTCGCCGGATGGCAACGTTATAGTCGTTGGTTGCGTGTCCGGGAAGTGGCTTGCTATTGATAGCGAGACGCGAGAATTGTACACGCACCACAGCGATGGTTCCGAACCTCTGCAGGTATGTTCATGCAAAAGCGTTATAATTCATGCTTCACGAAATCAATTTGAAAACATCTCGAACATATTCTCGACTCGAAAATGTTCGCTGAAACGATCGAGTCTCTGTAACGTGGCATAATAGGTCTGTTCCTTTTCGAAGAACTCTCTGAACTGGTAAGAGTGAAACAAAATACACTTATTTCATTCAGACTTAAGATAAAGATACCAATTCCCAGACACGTACTTAATTCTGAACATTCTTATTGTTTTAGTCTTTAAATACGAATATTTAAACTTTTAACATAGAATATATTTACATACTCAATATTTGTACATACATTTTATGTTGAAAGTTAAAATATTTATATCTAAAGACCAAAACAAAAAGGGTGTTCAAGTTATGTCCGAATATTGATACTTTTATCTTATCACACTAATATACATTTGGGGACTAAAAGGTTTTCCGTAATTTCTGGAATGTGAACTCCCCGTTTTGTCCAGTGAGAGAATTTGCTTTCCGATGGGAGAATGCTTTCATTGGACAAGAAAGATGAGTTCACAAACTCACTCCAAAAATTACAGACAACCTTTTAGTCCCGGACTGTACGCCAGTTCAGCAAGTGCCTCGGTAAATAACAGACCTATCTGATTGCGTGAAACCGTAACCAATTGACAATGTAACCAATATATGACAATTTTATCGCTTCTTGTGATTTCAGGCCGTACAATTCTCGCCCGATGGTTCTCTGCTTGCACTAGGCTCTAGAGACAATTACATTTACATCTACCAAGTGAACGACGACGCGACCAAATACAGTCGAGTTGGACGGTGCATGGTAAGTAAATCAATAATAATCGCGTCATCAGCGATCCACATGCGATATCTTAGTAAGATTTATCTTTTACGATTTTACGAAAATACTATTTTTTCAAGAATCAACTTATTTCCACATTTAATAAATCGTCTTCTTAATAAGTGCGATATTAAACAAAATATATTTTTTTATGTCTATGCGATATTTTATACGAATAACGTTTTTGTTAATCAATTATCTTAAATTATCGGTTATCCTCTTTTTATACGATTTCCGTATAATAAAGTCGCTGTAAGTAACTTTCGAAATAATTTACCTTATCTATCCCTCAATGTTTAATCTGTAAAATATTCAAGATTGATATTTATTATTACATGTACTCTAAATAATGTATATTCGAGCGCGTGTACATATTTATCTTGCTAGAAAACATAATTATTCATCAATATACTGCAAATCTAAGTATGCTTTTTAGCTGAATCCTTTTTTACACGTTTCTTACTTGTTTTAAGTTACGTCATTTAACATGCTTAAGCGCACTAAATTACAATCTATATATAGCGTGTTAAATAATGAGACTCAAAACGATAAGAAACGTGTAGAAAAAGCTTCAGCCAAATTACACACTTATACGTTTAAAAATAACACTTGGATTTGCAGTGTAGCCATTAGCTGCATTCCGGAATTCACTACCGATGAAAATCTATAGTTCACTGAAAATCTATAGTTTATGTCACGTATACTATAGAATTTCAGCACTGGTAGTGAATTTTGGAACGCAGCCATTATCAGATCGTTGTCTTTTGGTTGAATATGAGTTATTCCATCATGTACAGAGTATCTCGCCACTACCACATTATCTTTTAAGGGCAGATTCCTGAGATAATTTGAATAAAAAAATCTTAATGCAAAAATAGCGAGGCTATAATACTTTTCAAATTATAAACGATTAAAGTTGACCAATTATACTAGCTAAAATATGCGCGCTCAGGTACAACACACAATGGTACCGGTGCATGCACATGTCATCTCTTTTCCAAATATTGATACGGAAGTTCCATACATACAACAACGTATGTAATAATAATCTGCCTTTTCTATCATTTAAATAAACATATCGCAAATAATAACAGTTTCACCAAAATGTTATGAATAAAATATCACACAATACATTTATGAGAATCAATAAGCTATCACACATTTGACGTTTCTTTCAGAGATTTACAACTAATTTCATATCTTATGCAAATTCTCACTTATGTGCATGCATCTGTACCATTGTGTGTTGTACCGTACCTGAGCGCGCGTACTTTAGTCTATATAATTGGTCAACTTTAGTTGTTTATAATTTAAAAAGTATCATAACCTCGACATTAAGATTTTTTTCTTTAAATTACCTCAGGAATCCGTCTTTAAAAGATAATGCGGTAGTGGCGGGACACCCTGTATATATCATACATATATCATATATACATATATCAAATATGTATAAATACATATATCATATATGTTCAGAAGATTATTCAGATGATTGGCTCAAAAATTATATATACATGTGTGTATATATTTGTACATATCACACATACACACACATATACGCGCAATATTTAAACAAGTCGGTAATATAAGCATGACGAGACGTTTTCAACGAATTAATCTCGAAGGTTAATGGTCCTCTTGATGGTACTCAATGCGATTCTTTTCCATTTTTAGCCAAAGCGGATTCGAAGGCACGGAGTAAGACTTGTGTTTCGGCCACTCGAGAACGTAGACGATGGACGTCGCGTTGTGCGCGTCAAACCGTTACCGCAGTCAGACAGTTGTCTGCAAAATCGAGCGTGCAACGCGACGTACCTCACTTTTCTTCTCACACACGATCGTAGAAATACTGAGACATAATTAGTTGAACTTCCGCTTAACTTTCCTAGCACCCGCACGCGCACGTTAAACCACTTCTCGCACAAAGTATCGCAACCAGATGTTGTAATTGCGAGACGATAGAAGATAGAATTGTGTCGTTAGCTCGTCGTGAGACAATCATTTAGTATTTTAGCTAGCGGCAAGTACGCAACAAAACGTGCTTGCAGCAATTTATCGTTACAATCTGCATCATACGCGATATTACCCGTATATACGGAACTTTCTTCATTCCAGGGTCATTCGAGTTTCATAACTCATCTGGACTGGTCCGTGGACGGTCAGTATCTACGCAGCAACAGCGGAGACTACGAACTGCTATACTGTAAGTAACTCTCGAGATAATTTATTTAAAATAAATTTTTTATTTAAAATGAATTATTTATTTAAAATGAATTTATTTAAAATGAATTTATTCACCGATGTATCACTAGATATAAAGATATATCATCGAGAAACATTGTAAAATTGATAATACGAAAAATTATTGACGGGAAATGAAACGAAAAATTGACCGTAACTATGCAAGAATAATCCAATCCACATAGAGTTTCGAGAAAAATGAAGATGAAAGTTTGACGCATGATTTTAAAAATATAGATAGCACTATTCGCAATCGTTTAAGAAATCAAGCATAGTCAATGTTATTCTACTTAAAGATATTCACTGAAAAGCTTAAACCTTAAAAATAAAGATAATAAAGATAATTTTAAAAATATAGATAGCACTATTCGCAATCGTTTAAGAAATCAAGCATAGTCAATGTTATTCTATTTAAAGATATTCACAGAAAAGCTTAAACTTTAAAAATAAAGATAAAAGAGACGCAATTAGTAAAAAATTACGCAACAAGTAGAAAATAAAAACTGTCTTTTAATTAATTTTAAAGATCCATAAAGTTTGAATCTTTTTACGTAGAAAAAAGATACGTAGATTACTCATTATATATATAGCAAAACTCAGAAATCAATTTTGTGGATTAGATCGTTCTTGCATAACTATAGTCAATTAATGTCCATGCATCGTGAATAACGTTTTCTGTTTTCAATTGACAGGGAATCCCGGTGTGTGCCGTCAGATTCCACAGCCATCGATGCTGAGAAACGTCGACTGGGCAACCCACACCTGCGTGATATCCTTCGAGACTATCGGCATCTGGCCAGAAGGTGCCGACGGAACCGACGTGAATAACTGCACGCGAAGTGGCGACGGTAAACTCTTGTCTACCGGCGACGATTTCGGGAAAGTCAAATTATTCTCCCATCCGGCGTGTCAGCCGAAGGTAATTGAGGCAATTTAGCTGTTTTTAATCAGAAAGTCCAGTGCTACTTTTCACCGCTTTCAATAGTAAACTGACCAATTAGTCAAATTAGTTCTTATTGGTTTGACTATTCTTTAACTTAATCGAAAATCTATGATTAGTATTCGATCTTATATTGAAAATTGTCTTAAGTTTATCTTCAGATGCTTTGCAACCAATGAAACGATTTATGTAGCATGAAGATGAACTTAAGGGAGTATTCTGATTTGAAAAGATGCGAAAAAAAAGTATTTTCCCGAAATTTTTTATAAGAAAACAGAAAAATCGAATAATGTCAAACTTTGCATATTCTTTTAACTTTACTTTAAAAACATATTTTTATTGTCTAAGTGTCAAGACGCTCTTTTTTTGTATACTATATCCTGGCCACTAGAAGCTCGCAAAGAAAACGCACACGAATAGTGTAAGTGTGATTACGGATTCCATAGATCCGTATTAATAATTGTTACGTGAAACTTGCTTTAGATAAGATACTCAGATTTTAATTTAGAATTTCTCAGCTAAATCGCGATTGCAAATGTAATGTCACAAATATTATATAATTCAAATAAAAAACTTATTTAACTCTAAATTCAGATTTGAGATTTATTTCAAGACAAGTTTCAAGTAACGACTTTATACGAGCCTTAAATAATTGAAATGCGAAAACAAAATTTTTTTCTTATTTAAGAGATATGCGACTATCGTCTGAACGAAAACAAATATCATACATTTATTATTATTATTATTTTAATAAAATACTAACAATACTTTCAGGAAAAACTAAAATTTTTTTCATTTAAATTCTGTCATTTTAGTCAGAATGGTAATATTGATTTAGTTGTAGTTCAGACGATAGCCACTTCTCTTGAACAAGAAAATTTCTAGGTTTTGCGTTGCGGATAGCCAAGAGAGTCAAAATCATCTACACTGTCCATATACGTTCTTTTTTGCGAGATCATAATAATCATACAATATATAACATACAAAAAAAGAGCGTTTTTGTCACTTGGAAAATAAAAATATATATTTTTTTAAAATAAGGCTTAAAAAGAACATGTGGAGTTTGACGTACAAAAAACTCCGAAAAGTACCTTCCTTATTTTCAAACCAGAATAAAACCTTCCCTTAAAACGATCTTAAATATAATATCTGACTATCAATTACTTCTCAAAGCTTCAAATTATCATTTTAATTTCGAGACAAAATTTGATTTTTATTTCAGTCACTCTATCATTCCTACGGCGGTCACTCGAGTCACGTGACGAACGTGTCGTTCCTGCAAGACGATTCCCGGCTGGTGTCGACCGGCGGCGCCGATACCAGCGTTCTCCAATGGATAGTGAATTGAGCGAATCGCCCGGAACGAATAATTCTTCTAAGTGCACTTCAAGATCAAGCTAAGACCAGAGACGAGAAATCCATCCACATGTCGCTTGAAATGAAAGCAAAGCATATTCTTCGCTGCATCATCTACTTAATCATCGCCGCTATCGCGGTTCCTGTCTTCAGGAAGACCCAAACCAAGGACGATCTTGATACCTCGACTTCTTGACGCGCGTTATCTTCGTCATCGGCTGTGGACTCGACGCGGACGTCGCGCACGTGCGATTTGCATCGTCTCCCTCATGTATCAGTATGTGTGATAGCACCGACAACGTTCCCTTACAATCGCGTCTAATTATGCACAGCATCGACGGACTTCTGTCCCCGCACGACCAGCTCATGACTACTCTAAGAGCGACTGAGTCTACTTTTGTTAATTATTCAAACATTGATTTTTGTACGCGACGCCGCCGACGAGGTAAAAACATTACGCTGGCCTTATGAAATTTAGCCTAACAGGAACATTTCGTTATTCGACGAAATCGGTGAATTTTGCGCGAAATCAGCGTAGGTGAAAACTCAGAGATATGCAGTTTTACAAACATATCTAATGTACTTCATTGTAGGTTTATATGCATAGCAAAGCACATAACATCGTTGATCGTATAATTGCAATAAATTTTATTACACACTGAATGTCCAGCTATTCATATCGGATATGACTGAATAAAGTCGACGATATCGTCCTCCAATTAACTTGACAATTACGAAAATATAGAGCTGAAGATATTTGATATTACCTTGTCGGCGACGACACTTTGCTGTTTTACTTCTCGTTTGTCTCTTAGTTTTAGTAGTTACAGTTCTATACGGGGAATCTATTGTTCTCACTGGCAATTTACAATAACTATGAGAATCGTAAAAATGAAAAGATGTAAAATAATTTAGTTTTCCTTATTTTTCTTTCTTTTTTTCTCTTTAATTGGTTTCATTTGTGTATACGCGAAGCTTTATGAGTAGTCCTTAAATGTTTCCAATACGTAAATAAATGTCACCCTCCCTCTTCATTTCCGTGAATGTGTACGTGCACGCGCGTACATAATTTGTCGTGTATCAATCAGATATAC
This sequence comes from Odontomachus brunneus, assembly GCF_010583005.1. NCBI lineage: Eukaryota > Metazoa > Arthropoda > Insecta > Hymenoptera > Formicidae > Odontomachus > Odontomachus brunneus. Next base: position 262,773 of record NW_022639729.1, read on the forward strand.
TGTGCGACTTGAGAGAAATGTACACTCCATAACGTTGTTCACAACGTTGTTCATAACGTTGGCGAAGATATTCCTGCATCGCATTATCAGTGTTTCGATAGCTCGACAAGTCGCTTTCTTGTACTTCGCGGCAACGCGATCGTGCGCGTTGCGATTATTTATTTTTTTTCATACCTGATAACATAATAACGAAAACTTTTGAAGCGATTAATTTAAGAACTTTATGATTAAAGAAAAATTATACCGAAATAAACACATATATACGTATATATAATTTTGTTATATATATATATGTTACTGCATAACAATACACACATCAGTAGTGAAACATGTGATTGAATGATTAGAAATTACGATATCCTGACAGGAGTAAAAATGAGATAAAATTTTGAGAGTTGTAAAAAATTATAAATTAATAAGAGTATAAATTTTTTTTGTTATATATGTATATGTTAAGTTTATTTAATATCTTGAATTTAAAAAATTAAAAAAAAATTCATTATAAAATTTTAAACGTGTCATTTTAGAAATAGCACTTTCTTATTGTAACTACAATAACTTGAGAATGATTTACTCGATTAATTTAATGTTTGACACAACTATTTATCATAATTGTCTGGTTTATCGGCTCGCGCAGGCCTTCCACAAATTTCGATATGTTTAAAATTTACAAGCCCGAATTTTTTAGTAAAAATATTTGATTTTTTATAACTCTCATTTTGTGCGAAATATTATTTTTTCTCAAAATCTGCTCCGTGAACCGATAATTATAAGCTTAATGAATAAGAAAATGTATTAATAATGATTTCAGATCATGTTGAAACGTGATGATTACATTAATGCGTGACAATTATTCTGCAGAACAGAACTAAAATGATATTCATCATAAAATCTAATTTTCTTATATCAAGAAATTGTTAAATCTTCTTAATAGACATACATAACAAAAAATTCACAACTTTTTACAATTCCCCAAATTCGACCTAACTTTCACTCCTGTCAGGGTCCTGTAAACCTTTAAGCTTGATCTACAATATGCTCTTTGCATTCTGTTTCTTGTCTTTTGTCTTTTTCTGGCTTAAAGCCTGATCTACAATATGCTCTTTGTATTCTGTTTCTTGTCTTATCTTTTTCTGGCTTAAAGCTTAAGGTTTGTGTCAGAAAGAGATAAACAGAAAGAAGCAGGAAGCAAAGAACACATTGTAGATCAAGCTTAAAGCTTAAGATTTGAGTCAGAAAGAGATAAAGAGAAAGAAGCAGGAAGCAAAGAGCATATTGTAGAACAGGTTTTAAGCTCTGTATCCGAGAAAGTTCCCCGATGATTTTGGCTCGCGTATAAAGAGCCACACGACACGCATGTACGCGCGTACATACTCCATATGTATACGCGATGTATCCTCGAAAAGTCACACCGTACGCCCTGAATACATTCTAAATGCGATCTACCCAAAGACGAATCTCGAGCGGAGAAGCGCTTCTTTTTCTTCTTCTTCGAAGAGAACGTATCGAAAGTAACTAGTCGCGGATGAGAGATCGCCCCACGCATTTTCGGAGGGATAAAACAAGAAACAAAAACAGCTCTTCTCGCGAGAGGAGAGTCCGACACGGAGAAAAGTATATATTGTCGCAAAGCCGCAAACAACTCACAGTGCCGTAATATGCCGTCCAATAGGAAAGTACATAGCGTTATTAATTCGCGACTCGACGGGTGGTGCTTTCGACGTGATTGTCACGACGACTCGACGAGCAAGTACTCATTACGATTGCGGTAGACTAAGTTGCGAGAGAGGATTAATCGAAGGAAGAAAGAGAAAAGCGACAGAGAGAGAGAGAGAGAGAGAGAGAGAGAGAGAGAGAGAGAGAGGACAGAAGGAAGTACTTTTCGTACGCGCCGAATATATGGTAGACGTCACTAGAGAATTCGCGCCTTTTCTCACGTATTATCTCCGTCTCTTCTCCTCTCTCCCCCCTCTACACCACCCCGCATTCCACCTTTCCAACCTTCTACTATCCTCCTCTATTTTGGCATGAAGTATCTTACCAAAGTCTTAACAGAGCAAGGATAATCGCTTTATTTTCACTCGTCGTCTCAACGTGTAAGATATATTTTATTTATGTCCACGGTAAAACACATATGTGTATGCGTATACATTATGTATGTACCTTCGATAGATAATAAATCGTCCTCGAAACAACGTCACGCAATTATCAATTTTGCACATTTGACCGTAGTGATGCAAGAACGACCCACGTAAAGTACGTTTCGACAAAAATGGAGATGAAACTTTGATGCATAATTTAAAAAGTATAGACAGCACTGAGATTCTTCGCAATCGTTCAAGAAGTCAAGCATGGCTAATTTCTTTCTCTTCAAGGATATATATTGACAAGCTTAGCTCTTTAAAAAATTGGTAGAAAAGGAGGCAACTAGTAAAAAATAGCGCGACCAATGGAAAGTAAAACCTGTTTTTTAATTAATTTTTGGCGTCCATAAAATTTAAATCTCTTTTGCTTTGTGTGGAAAAACGTATGAGCTGTCAATTGGTGAGAGACAAAAACTTAAAAATCATAATTTTGTGGATTGGATCTCATTCTTGCATAGCTATGGCCGTTTGAGACTATCGTAATATTGACACAACTATGTTGCATCCTATACAGTACAAATATACATCATAGAGACGTTCCAGAGATATCAGAACATTTCTGGGACGTCTGTGAAATGTATTTTGAACATTTATACTATATAGGATCTATTAACATGTTGCAACATAATTAAAAAGAAGAACTGATATATGATATCACGGTTAAAAGAGACACAGAGAGAAAGAAAGAGAAAAAGAGGGGGAGGAAGAGAGAGAGAGAAATTTTTATTGTCGATAAAATCGTAAAATTACGACTGCATCTAATTTTTCGGCGCCTCGCGTGAATGTTCAGGAGGCAACTTCCTGGTTGCGACTGTGTGGTGCGTTGGGAAATCGAAAGCGGTGAAAGTGCAGTCGTTTAATGTCGATCCGTTAAACTCAAGGTCGTAAAGGGGGATCCGAAAAAAGAAGGCTCGCGACGAAAACAGTCAAGGATGCGTGCCGATGAAAGCGTATCCCAGATCTCGTAGCGAGTTTTCCATCTCGATCGCGTCGCGTTCCAGGAGCCGCCTCAGTCGCGCTCTCTTCGCGTCCAGCACTTCCTGCCGGCTGCGTTTGAACCGACGTATCCGCGATACCGTAACTTCCTTCCGCGAGCAACATTGAATCTTTGGAACACACGCGGTATCGACGACACTCATTTCCGCTTCGCCCTCTTCCTCCGATCTACACGAACGGAAACTCATCGTCACAACTCATCGTCGTCTCCTTTCCAACGGATTTTTCATTAAAAATCCGGACAGAAGGGCGTTTAACAAATTGTGAAAAAGAATCCACACGAAAAAAAAGGTTTGGTTGAATTAACCAAATATCTGGTCGAATATGAACGATCCAGAAATTCCGACTGAAGTAACCCGAATTCTGTTAACTTCTGTTTCTGGTTATTTAACCAGACATGTTTGGTTAGTCAACCAAAAATCTTGTTAACTTAAATAGAATTCGGGTTACTTCAATCGGAATTTCTGGATCGTTCATATTCGACCAGATATTTGGTTAATTCAACCAAACCTTTTTTTGGCAGCTTTGAGAGAGAAAAAATTATTTTCTCGAGAAAATTAGAGTTATATATTCTCGGTATGTTCAGATAGTGCAAACCTCTTTAGATCGAAATATAGGATATCCTTTGCATGTAGAACAAATATTCAAAATATATCTCACGGATATCCTATAGATATCGCGATATTTATAGGATATCCATGTAATGTATTTCGGATATTTGTTCTATGGGTTGTTGTATAGGTTGTTTTGAATATTTTAAGATATCTTATAGAAAGTTCTGCTCCCACGGGTATATTTTGTGGCATTTTAATAAAAAATAAATAAAATCGAAGTAGGAGTGGCAATATATGTATATATATATATATATATATATATATATATATATATATATATAT
>NW_022639729.1:266831-284891 GCF_010583005.1 Odontomachus brunneus
TATATATATATATATATATATATATATATATATATATATATATATATATATATATATATGCGTATAAGGTTATTATCATTAACGCTGTCAGTAGCACTTGCTACAAATATTACCTTGATGAGATTATTATTTCCGCTATGCAATTATAGACACAAGTACCAAACTTTTGAACATCCTAGAGATGTGTCTGAAAGGCGTCTGAAAAAAGTGGGACGTCTGCTAGACTTCTTTAAGACGTCTTCTAGACGTTTACGCTATCTGGGACGATTCGCTTCGACAAGTCTGCTTTCAGGTCGTTCGTGCGTCGCGCACGTTTCGCGATTGCTCCGGCAAATTTGTGCTCTACGCGCGAATGTAGAATAGACACGGCCGATACCGGGCCGATAACGCATGGCTTTATTATTTAAAATCGCTCTTGCGTGCATGTGGCTGTCAAAAGCCAAACGAGATAACCTCGAGGCAGCGCGAGAATCCGACACCAAGACGGCCTGGCGGTCGTAAAATTTACGCTCGTGAGAAAGAGAAACTTACATTATCGTCGGCGTAACGATCGACGCTCGCGACTGCTCGCACGGGGCGTCGTCGACTGACATCTTTTTTCCTCGTTTTATTTTTTACGTCTCTCGATTGCGAAAATAAACGTCTAACGGCGACACGAGGCGAAGCGAGAGAGTTTCAAATGCCTTGGGAGAATCTCACGGGGAAACGCGAACACGTCGAGGCGCTCCTCGCGGAGAACCCTCGAAAAGCCGCTTTCGAAAATAACTTCGTTTACGAGAACGACAGGATCGACTCGCTGCGTTTTATAAATAATCCCTCTTTGTTCCGCGGCGCGTAGGTGTGTGTGTGTGTCGGGGTCGCAGTCATGAATGAACGTAGACTCGAACGGTTCCTTTCGTTCGCCGAACGATAAGTTCTGATCACGGGTTCATTTTGAATTCGCGCCTAATAAATGATGCGTTAATCAATCTCTCTGTCAAGAGATTTGTAAGACGCGCGAAAAAGTAAAACTTCTAAATGTAGGCTATCGAAAATGATCAAGTTTTTCCGTTCCAATTACGAATTACATACCTGGAAAGATATTCTCAATTGTATACCGATCTTGAACTTATTTATCGTTAAACTCAAAATGTATTCTCTCTGAAGTACACACAATCAGTGAAAGACTATTGCAGTGATATACTTCTATAAAGTATATGTACAATCAGCAGATTTGTTCTTTTTAGCTGAACTGACTGTACAGACTGGTGCACAGGTAAGTTAAATGAAACAAAATATATTTGTTTCGCTCTAACTTATTGCACCAGTGTGCACCAGTTCAAGCAGTTAAAAAGAACAAACCTAGTGAAGCGCCATACTTACAATTGATGGTTCAGATATTAGCATTGCAATCGGTAAAACCTCGCTGATTAGATCAGTTACTAGTAACGACTATTCCCATTATTCATGTATTTTGCAAACACAGTCATTGCCCGCAAGGTTCACAGAAGCCGTTAATTCTGTTGTCATAAAAGCAGAAACTTGGCATAACGTATAACGAATTTGTTTGTTATTTTGCAGTGGAATTTTACTTCCACTGGTTAAAATTCAGTGAAAGATAAGACGAAGATAAGACGAAGCAGTAAAGCAACGGTGTTCTTATCTTTGCTCCGAAAATCAGTATACATTCACTGATCACCGGGAAATTAGACCTTAGACTGATTCAGTCAGGAATATTTTTATGGATCAAAAACATTTTAACGTTAGAACCTCAGAACTCAAAGTTATGTAATCTTCAAACATGGGTAAATTTTTTGCAGCGCATTTCATTTGCTCATAACTTCCGTAAAAATAATCAAAATTCATTATTCTTTTTTTTTGCAAAAGTGAAAAAAAGTTATAATAAAAAAGCAAAACACAAGCTTGTAGGAATATTTGAAAAGTTAGTCTGGATACATTTTAACCCCATGTTTAGGATTCTACAGTTAAGAGAATGTTGTAAATGAAAAACATACGTAGGAAAACTACAAGTTAATCGGTTCTCGAAATGTTACACAAGTTACAATTAAAATCTGTCGATTCTACGTTCGATGTTTGCTGTAAAAACAAGTTTCGCGTATCGATCGTTGCACGACGTTATGTTCAGACAGAATATTTGTTTACTTGCACACAATTATACTTTCGATACGCTGAACAGGTAACAAGATATGTGTGAAGTTAGAATTCATTAAGTCAATACGGATCGTTTATTTTTCCGATAGAGGCAGACTCTGCATTGCGCGCATACTAAAGGAAGATGACGACGACGACGACACATTCGTCGTTGCACTTCTGCGATTCAATTCGAGTCGCTCGAGGTGGTCTGTCAAGCAGCCTCGAAACAACACGTCGCCGTCTCGCCGACCAGTTAAGCACTTCTGGATCCACTTGGCCGTTCGGCCGTTTGAATCATCGATCATGCCTTAATTGTATCCATCGTCCGCATCGCTGATATCACCCTGTCATGCGCTAATACATTATGCACGGCTATCGATCGAAATCCATATGACGAGGTAGATGGAAAGGGAAGAGGAGACAAAAAGAAAGAAAGAGTGAAAAGGAGGGGAAGAAGAAGAGGTAGGGAAAGGAAGAGGGGGAGAGAGAGAGAGAGAGAGAGAGAGAGAAGGACAGACAGAAAGAAAGAGAGCGCTAAGGAGGTATCAAACAATCGGTACAGCGGCTGCTCTAATTTAGAGAAGCGAGATTAATCGGCGCGTTGCGAAAGAAACGCGACGAAAAAGTCCCGCCGGAGATGACGTCAAACTGGCATGGCTGATTTATGCAAGTTTCGGATTCGCGATAACACGTATCGAGAGAACTGATTACGATGCGACGATTTTTCTTTCTTCACGTCGCGTCGCACAATATGTCGACGAAATTCGTGAGATTATACGAGCAAATTAATTATCTCCCTCCTTCCCTCGTTTCCCCCTATATGCAGATAAAAAATAATAGAAAGAGAGAATTTTCATCAGAGAGACCGAACTGATTTAAATTTTAGCGAATACACCATCACTCAGTGCTACTTTGCATAGGAAAGAAATAAATTTGGTTGAATTAATCAAACATATTTCTAGTAAAATATGAACGGACCAGGATTCAAGTTACTGAAATTCTGTGCTCGAGTTGACAAGATTCTGTTAGCCAAATAAGATTTCTGATTGACCTGAACTTGTAACTGTTACAAACTGAACAGTTGCAGGTTTTGGTTTACCACACGAAAAGTTTGGTTAGATTAACTTTTCTGGTAAAATACAAACGAATCCGAAATGGTCCAAGTAGTTGATGTTACCAAAATTTTGTTCAAATTAACAAAAATTGTGATTAATTTAAACAGAATACTTTAACGACATTTTCTGGCTTATTCCAGCGGAAATTTGGTTAATTCGATCAAACATTTTTTTCCATACAGGATTTTGTTAACTTGAATAAAATTCTGGTAACTTTAGGTTTTTGATGAAGTTTTCTGTTCAAGTTAACAAGATTGTCAAGACCAAGTTAACCAGAAATCTTGTTAATTTAAGCAGAATTTTGGTAACTTCAACCATTTGAACTGCATTTCGGATTCCTTTGTATTTCACCAGAAAGATTAATCCAACTTTTCTTCTCGTATGGTTAACCAAACAAGATTTCTAATTAACCAGAACTACTTCGCTAGAAATTCGTTTAACCCGATCAAATCTTTTTTCCGGCGCAGGAGAGACACACGATGGATCGGGATACGCGCAGAATCAGAGCGGAAACATGCGGTGAAAATCTTACGACATCGAACGAAAGTGTGCCCCCTCGAAAGACAATTCTATCGTTTCGTCAATGTTCTCGCTTGACGCTCGTGGCATAGATAGGACGAAAAATTGAGAAATCAGCCGCGAGGAAACCTGCGTACTCGCTGATCGTAGATCAGCCGGTAGATTGATTGTCTTAGATTGATCATCGAGCGACTTTGGTCCTTGAGAAAATCGCGAGAGGATATCTCCGGTTGCCATAAATGCGTGCGCCCGATATCTGAGAATACAAATATCTGACGAATAAATTTATCGGGAAAAATGGAAACAAAACACATGCATGGATGATTGAAATCCTGGACGCACTGATTAAAAATATGTAAGTGACTAAGTAGACATTTAAAATTCCATCGTCCCTAAATGGACCAGAGTTCTAATATGCGCAGGAAAATCGCGGTCAAACTGAAGACAATTGGCACGGTATTGCGCAAATTCGGTGTGTAAGAATTGGACACTGCTTACAACCGATTGTGCAACTGCTCGACGGGAACTCGTAGTGACAGATGGAACTCCGATCGTTCTATACATGTCGACTGAACTGTCCATTGTCTTAAATTTAATTAATCATTAGCGATAGCGCGGCGATCTATGAGGTGCTCGCCTGACATCTGACATTTACGGGCCCTGAGAAATGACGTGTGTCAATATGCGCGCGTTTTGAATTCGCATTAGCGCACCGCGAGACAAAGCGCACGCCTTTTCTCAATTCATTCACCGAGATCTGGAACGTGCGTCGGTTAATGGCGCGCGCCGTGCGATAAAAATGATTTCCCGAGCGAGGTGGTATAGCCAGTCGGAAGGAAAAGTAGCCGTTTCCCACGACGAAGGGCCCGTCGAGACTCACTTGAGCTTTAAAGCAACTCTCGTTCTCGCCTCGCGCGTACGTGTGTCACCGCCGGTCACATACAAAGGCGCGTGTACGTGCACACTTGTGGCGAAGCGCGAGCGAGCGAACTTAAAGGCGCGTTCATAGTGAGACACCTCTTCTCCGTCCCCGATTCGAATTACGACGGGTATAAGCGCGTCATGGTTCTATCAAAATTTAAAAATGTAACAATACGGAAAATTAAAAAATTAGGATAATTAAAACGGATTTAATACGGATAATTAAAAAAAAGAATCATATATCTAGTAGAGTCATACACGTTTTCACAAAGATAAATTTTATTTTAATCGCTACTAAAAACGGACGAATTAAACTATAAGAGATTCTACCATCAATTTCTTGTAAAAAAAATTCTCCCGTCGCTTATGCGACCAAGGTGTTTGTGTACACTGAGAAGAAAATACTTGAAAATTTACTGTAGAATATAAAATTTGTTTACAGAACTAGACTTACACTCTACAAATAAAGAGTGAGGCCAAGAGTCAATCAAGATCGCGCAATTTATGGGAAGGGCATATCGCCCAATTTTTTACGGACAAAAATTATGGATTCATCTTGGACATAAATTAAAGCTTTTGACGCACTGATCACAAATAAGTGGCTAAATAGACGGAGTTCCGTCTATAGATGGTCCACATCAAACTCCATAGTCACTAGATAAATTATAATAAGTTCCTTTAGTAAGAGTTAGGATACCACATGATTGGCTCGCATTCTGTTCGCCATTAGTATTTTGCCTGACATGAATGGACAGAAACTCTAGTAAAAATGAAACAGATACTCTAAAAGTCTGAAATAACAAGCATGCTGCAGCCTCTCTCTCATTCACTGAGTAAGATCCACTTAAAGCTACAAACGCTTTGGAGCGCGTAAAGAATGATTGGTCTATACGACTTTTCGAAGCAAATGTAACGTCAAATGAATCAAGCAAAATCAAATGGCAGATTATGGTATCTTAACTCTTATTAGAAGAATTCTAAATAGATTAGAGACCCTATAATAAGAGTCTGGCCATCAGAGGAATTCTGGCAAAATTCTTCGAGAGAGAAAGATATATATTTCCTAAAGGGTCTCTAGGAAATATATATCTTTCTCTCTCGAAAAATTTTACTAGAATTCCTCTGATGGCCAGACTCTTATTATAGGGTCTCTAAAATAGATGGATCAGTGACGCCATCTAGTAAGGAAGAAATTTTAGACAAGCCATTTTATCTAGTGCGGTAGCTGCGTCCATTTTGGCACTTATATTTGTAATCTACGCGTCAAAAGCTTTGACTTAAATACAAAATGGAGTCAAAATATTTGTCTGGAAAAAAATTTTAATATTGTTGTGTTAGCCACTTTTTCTTTGGCAGAAGCCAATTTCCTTGCTATGATAACAAAAAAATCTGCTCCTACAACAAAAAAAGCAACTAAAGCAGTAAATTATGTTATCTGCAGCAAATTTACTGCGTTAGCCACTGGCGGAATTAAAGCACACTTTTTTCAAGTATTTTTTTTTGGTATATCGACAATTTTGCGTGTAACACGCGGCGCTACGCTTTCACGAAACTTTGTTTGTGGAATATCGTCGAGATTACTCCAAAATTATTCTCCCCCCGGTAATTCTACTTCCACATTTGTGTCACATACTCCCCCCGAAACGCGCAAATTCTCTCTTCTCGCTCCCCGCTCTTTACGCGTCCACGCTCGGTTCTCGTGCCGGTCGTTGCGGATTTTCCTTAAGGAACGAGCCGAGCAATCCAGCGAGGGAAAGTGCTGTCCTACTTGCGCGCCCACCACCGTCGTATAGACGGACGATCGGCCGGGCACACTGTCGTCGCTTATAGCGCTATACAGTCGCCGTTTCGCTAGTGTGGATAGAGAACCGCGACTCTAGTTGCAACGTCACGAACGAACGCACATATGAGAGACGCTCGTTCGGGACGCCTTTATGTAATCGAGCGTGTAATGCGGCGCGAGCGTGTCGCAAGATTTCATGAATGAATCGTGCGAGTCGTGTATCGGCACGTTCCCCGGCCAGGTCGACAGGCGACGAGGAGTGCGGTGTCTTCGACAGGACGGGTTTTAGGCAATAGAATATCGGGATTGGCGAATCTACCGCATGAATGATCGCGTAATCATGGTAATTCAATGATCACAGAACGGTGTAATAGCCTCGACATTTATCGGACATTGGGTTGCCGGTTTATTAGCACAATCGTCATATCTCCGTGCACTGAGAGAAAAAAAATCTCTAAGAAATGAAGAATATTTATATTCACGGTATTAATAACTTATACTGATATATAAAATAAGTACTTATACTGATATATAAAATATTTCTCACATATATAAAGCAATATGCATTTTCTTAAAGAATCTTAGTTCTTCATAAAAGCAATTGCTTACTCTACTTCAATGAAAGAACGTAGATTTAGGTAAGTATGTTATTATAGCAATGGCTGAATTTAATTCTAAATTCTCTACTTTTTACCTTTTTATTCTTTTACTGTATATATTCGAGCATTATGAGTGTTGACTGGTGTTAACTCTCTCTCTCTCTCTTTCTCTTTTGAAATTACTTGGATATTTTTCACGAATTATCTGGATATTTATACCTGAGTCTTTCGAGATTATACCTAGTCATTTTTCACAAAAACTCGAATGTTTAGTATCTGGAGTTTTTTTTTTAATTTTTTTGTAGAAAATGAAAAAAGAAATATACTTTTATTGTCTAAATGATAAAAAAGACGCTCTTCTTTTGCATGTTATTTCGTACTTACTAGGACCTCGCAAAAAACGAATACGAACGGTGTAATTCTGTCTCTCTTAGCATCCGAAAAGCAAACAATTTTCTTATTTAGGACACGGAAAAAAAAGAATTTGTTGCAGCAGTAAACTAATTTGCTACATATAAACAGTTAAATATAATTTACAGTATTAGATATTTTTTCTTTGATGCAGGAACCTATTTCCTTGCTATGGTAATAAAAAAACTCTACAAGAAAAGTGGCTAACACAGCAAATTTGCTACAGACAGACAACTAAACATAATTTACTACTTTAGCTACTTTTTTTGTTACAGGAGCAGATTTTCTTGTTAGCATAGCAAGGAAATTGGCTTTTGCAGCAAAGAAAAAGTGACTAACATAGCAAATTATGCTTAGTTGTCCATCTGTGGCAAATTTTTTTTTCTCGTGGAAAAGTATGGCTATATCGTCTGAACTAAAACCAAATCAATATTACCATTCTGGACAAAATGCTGGTCCTTTTATTAAAACAATTTTTCCTCAAAATATTTTTAATGTTTTATTTAAAAAAAACAAAACTAACAAAAGTAAATAATGTTTATTCTAATTTAGGCGATGGTCACACTTCTCTTGAGTGAAAAAATTTTTTTGTTCTTACGTTTCAGATATCTAAGAGAGCCAAAATAACTTATACGTTATACTAACTATAACTTATTGTTCATATACCTTTTTTTTGCGAGCTCCTACTGACTAGAATATAACACACAAAGAAAATGCGTTTTTTTTTCACTCAGACAATAAAATATATATTCTTAAAATAAAGTTACAAGAATATATAAAGTTTAATATTATCCGACTTTTAAAAGATCTCGACAAAACATCTTTCTTTCCAACTTTTTAAACCAGAATAGCCTCTTAAGCCTGATCTACAATGTATTCTTTGCTTCCTGTTTCTTATTTTCTGTCTTTTTTTTAGTTTAAGCTTTAAGTCAGAAAGAAATAAAGAAAAAGTAACAGGAAGCAAGTAACACATTATAGATCAAGCTTAAAGCCTAATCTACAATATGCTCATTGCTTCCTGCTTCTTTCTCTTTATCTCTTTCTGACTCAAATCTTAAGCTTTAAGCCAGAAAAAGACAAAAGACAAGAAACAGAATGCAAAGAACATATTTCAAATCAGGCTTTAAGGTTATCATGCTAATTTGCGCTCGAACTCCCAAGAAACTCGCGAGATCTTGCCAGGGCTCGAGATGGAGTTCGAATGGTCGCGCCTCACAAGAGGAAAACATCCTGGCTATACAATTTTTCTCCCCGATCTTCCTGCTGTATCTATTCGCGCGCGTTATAACGCAACGACACACGCAGGCGCCGATTATCGCTGTTCTAATCGCGGGTCACTATGAGTCATGTAATGCGGTATCCGCCTCGCGATACAAAATATATTATGAATTAATGCATGAGTAGGTTCGCCGCGTGTAACGAATGCGCATACAGTCGCCTCGGGGCCGCGTTCCGCTTAAGCTTAATTTTAAACTGCACACAACTTGCGAAACCCCACGGGGACACGCCGGGGCCGTCGCTCGCTTTCCCGAGAGCGCGGCAATCGCTCCTTTTTTTTCTCTTTATCTTTTTTTTCATCTTTTTCCTCGCCTTTCATACTAGGGAAAATCTACGGCGAGGCGCGAGGGAATGAAGCGAGACGATTTCCGGAGGCGAGCAATCGCGCGAGGAGAAATCCGCGGATATGTTAATTAGTCGGTGAGCAGCGACGAACGCGAAATCGTTCATTTATATCAGCTCGCAGTCCGTATCGGTGGCAAAATATGTCATTGAAATTTCTCAGAAAATATTCTCGAGCACGTATCATCATACGTCACACGCTGTCTCGAAATTTTCGATAAAAAGTCGAAATTTTTTTAGTTTAAAATTCTAGTCTGAAATTCCGAGAATTCTTATTCTTTAAAAGTAGGAAAGGAGAATGAATGAAAGGGAAATGAATGTTTGTATTCGCAACTTTCTTTTATCAATAAAAGTGCCTCTACATATGGTTTATAAGCCTTCTGATTGACTTTCAGCCACATTTGGAGGCACTTTTATCGGTAAAAGAGAATTTAAAATAAAAGCTTCAGAGAAAAAATCTCACGTTTTGAAAAAATCTCACGTTTTGAAAGAACAATTAAATAATCGATCATACGATATTCCATAAACGGAGACAATATTATAGTAAAACTCATTTAAAATTATCCTTCTTTTAACAATATTTTCTATAAGGTTGGACTATGTTGAAAAATTATAATGTAAATTACTATAAAAATAGTAAAAATTCTATTATTTCTATCTGATACACAATATAACAAACATTTATATATTATTTATACATTTACATTTATAATAATTTTATGACAAAAAATTAAATATTTGTAAACAAATATGTAATAATATTAGTCATAGTATCATATATGGTCCAAGATGACAAAAAATTGTCTTGTAACTTCTGTTACAATTATATTTTCTTTGTAAAAATATAATCTGTCTTATAATCTGTCAATATATCTGTCTTGTCTGTTCCAATATTTTTGTAAAACACGCGACTTTATGTAATCAACGTGTAATATCCAAATTTATCTGTTTACAAAATAGCGAAACAGAGAGGAACACGTTCTGTCCAAGTCACGGTCGTTTTTAAACAAATTCGTAGGAATGTCAAACATAATTCCCAGACAAAAATTCGCAGTATTTCCTCCATGTACGGAGATTTTCGGCCAAACGTCCGACAGAACGATCGGCCGCTAAAGGAGCTAATGGCCCGTTTGTACTTATAAATATTCAGTCCTTGATATATATCATTAACGTTTAATGGCACAAATATCTCGCGACGCGCACCGAATAATGAAACACTAATAAAGCTTTAATATACGCTTCCCCCTCGTCTCACTTCTTTTTTCTCGCTCGTCGTAAAATCATAGCGCGCAGCGCTCGAATTGTGCACGTCGCGCGCGCGCTCACCGCGCGCACGATTACTCCGCGAGACGAAATCGGCGCGGTAATTAAGCAACTCCTTTCTACCCGACGGATTAACTGTATACGAAAAGCCCGCAATAATTACAGAGCGCGACCGGCTCGAAACGTTAAGTCTCGCGTGTAAAACGTCGAATCGCGCGGGTCCTCTGCTGCATCCACGTCTTGACACATTCCCCAACAACGTGCACTCGCGTAACCGTGCCGCTTCTCGTCCACGTCACGCACGATTCGACAGGGATGAGCTGTTATTCTCGAGATCAATGCAATTAGCGAGGCAGAATCCACCGTAATTGCATCTTGGGGAAAATGTTACGGCAATATCGGGAGGAGACAACGAATGCATAAAGGATATTTTGGAGTCAGTCTCTTAAAATACACTCTCTTAAAATGGATTAATATAAGATATTTTGGATTAAATTGGTAAAAGGAACATTTCACCGAGAAAGAATACTCACTGATCTTCAATGAAAACATTCCCACTTTACCCCTTCATCCTATATCTCACTGATTTTGACCAATGAAAGTAGGATTTCATTGTCAAAATCTGTACGCTGCAAATTCGTTGTACACTGTATTAAATCCAACTTTCCGCGACCGAATTGCTGGATTCCATGCGATCTGGGTGCAATAATACTGTCAGTGTTTGCAAACTGCTAATTAATAATAGTAACATTCGATACTATCAACTAATTCTTTCAGCGAGATTCTATTGATCGCAATGCTACCCTTCTAACTAAACTACAAGTTATAAGTATAGCATTTCAACAAAGAACAAACCCTAATTGTACGTTAAAGAACACCGTTGGTTCTCTTTATCCATCAGAAGTCACTCTCATTTCTGGGGACGCTTCTCTTTTAAAATATCTCGAGAAATTTTGACCTTATTTTAATGAATATTGAATTCTGTAACGCAGTAGAAACTAAGATAGCAAAATATATTTAATTTTAATGATATAATTTATTCCTATTTTGATCTATACTTTAATTATATCGGAAATTTCCATTTTCGCTTTCTTTAGCGTCAAAATAGATAGTGTTGTAGCAGGATCTTAGATAGCAAAATAGATTCAGTTGCAAACCTCTATTGAAGCTATAGTTCCTATATAAAACATTTTTCTTCCATAAAATTATAGAAGAAATATTATAATAAACAGAAATAAACGTTAAATAATATAAATTTGTATCAATGTTGTCAAAGTAGATTTCATTTAAGCTGTAGGTCATGTAAATAAGTGCAAACTATTTTCAAGAGCGTCAAAATAGTGTTAAAATATCGACTTGGGTAAAGTCTCTTGATAGAAATACATTATCTTTTACTTTTATTCGGCATCTAATTCTTCTAATTACATCTATGCCTTCAATAAAAATAATTCTATTACTAATCTGAAACCTGTTGAAAATAAATAAACTGGTCCTTTAATTAAAAATGCTTGTATATCACAATCTTTAATGGACTAATGGTACCAAAATGCAAATTAAAAAAATGACACTCAGTGATGAGGAATGATTAGCCCTCAATTTATAAGTCAAGAAAAAGGATGAAAAATCCAAGGTTCTCAATCGACTAGAATCAAGTAATTGGAAGATGTATAAGGTTTTTAAAATAGATTGAAATCTCCACGAGCGACATCATATAAAGTAAAAATTTCTGCTATACAAATGCTCAAAGCTCCTCTTTAATATACGCGCAGGTGAAATGAATACAAGGGACAGAGCAGACTTCTTCGATCAATCTTGACAGGACCGTTCGGAGAGCTTCGCTTGGGACAGGCTCGTACAATGAAATCCGTTTTATCCTTGATCCAAGCTATCAACCCCTGCGACGCACCTTGCCGCGCTGAGGCGAACGGGCCTTGCGACGCAAAACAAGAGTTCAGTCGGTCCAATTAAAGAAAAGCTCGTGTGTCACACGAGGGGTAAATAGAAATCCCACGAGAGGTGCATCGCAACCACCGGGACGGTAGCAGGCAACGCCCTTAAAAGCGAAGCGAAAACGATCGCGATGGCGAGCGGGGCTCTCTCGCTCTCTTATAGAATGGAAAAGGAGGAGGCGACGGGAGGGATGCGGCTCGAGACAGGACGGCAGCGAGGGCCGGTGAGAAGAGGGCGAAGGGGGAAAGGGAGAGCAGAAAAATGGAGGAAAAAGAAGGAGGATACTCTCTTTGCTTCAAATCAAGGACCAGACGAACCGGTCTACCCCGTCCGCGGGATGCATCTCTCGTTTTTTTCCCGACTCCTTTTTTCCCCCGAGCGTATCCTTCCTTTTTCTTCCTTCCCTCTCGCCTCCCTCCTCCACCTCCTCTTCGTCCTCCTCGTCCCCTTCGCCCCATCGCAGCCTCTCTGTTCATCTCCCGCCCGCTCGAATCCTCGCAGGTGTCCGAGGAGGCAAGGGCTGCCCAAAAGTCGCGACTTCGGCGCACGGGCCCCGTTTCACGACCCTCTCGCATTGTTGTTTCGAGGGGAATCGGGGCGAACACGGAGTCCGAAGCGATTCGCTCGTTCGTCGAGATGAGGTACGGTCGATCGAAGAAAAACGCAGGAGAGAGCCATTTCCCCCATCCGAATATCTGTCAGGATATAATTACCGCGATTCGTGTTCGCTACTACGGCCCTTCATATGCCAATCAGAACAGAACAGCCAAGTCTTCCGGTTTTCCTGGTAAGTGCACTGGTCGTTAGCTTTTGGAACGAAATTTTCATGGCGTTCCATCGGCATTTGTAAGTTGCATATCGCGCGGATGTGATTACACGTACGTCGGTATAGAGTGCCTCATTGTTGGCAAGGCAGACACGATCCTACGTGGGGAATAATTCTTTGGTAATCCGTCCTGTCGCGCTGTCCTCTTTCGGTCAGATACTCGCCCCGTACGTCCCCTTAAAGAGAGGACAATTTACCAATCGCGAGAGTCTCGTATACGAGGGCCGCGTTGTTTCTTTTGCGATGCGCTCACAGGTGATCGAACTCCGTCAAGGGTCGCGCGAGGATCCTCAAGGAGAAGGAAGACAGGAACGCCTCTCTCGTGAGCGCTTTTTGCTCCGCGAAGGACCGCCTCTTGCGCAAATTTTTTTATCCCCCTCTTATATGACTCGGTAATTTAAATTTTCGGAGCCATCTCGCGGGAGAGAGAGAGAGAGAGAGAGAGAGAGAGAGGAAGAGGGAAAGAGAGAGAGAGACTCGCGGCGAATGAGACGCACACGCACGTCTTTTTCTTCGTCGCGACACTCTCTCCAGGATCGCGTCCGTCCTCAACGATCACGGGCCAGGATCTACTTAGGAAACGTTCGCCCGAAGGAAATCGCACGGCGGTCGAAGGTGTACGAGAGGAATACCTAAGAAGGCGCATTGTTGCGCGACTCGTCGATTCGAATGCAAAGCCGAGGTGTTAAAGGCGAGACGAATTGTCGACGGTCTTCTTCTTCCTCTTGCCTCTCCCGCCGCGCAATTTTATTCTATTCGCAGTCGACGCGCGGGCTATTCGGCTGAATCGCTGATTGTAATTTTAATAGCGGGATTTTTCATCGATGCAAAAGTCGTTCCCTCTCTGACCGAGTAACGTCGAGGGAGTCAATACTATTTCATTTATATAGGCGACTAAGGACGAAACGCTTTACGGTGACTCAACATTACGGTATATACTGGGTATATGTATATATATTAATACATAATAAACTCTGAAATCTAATCGATATTAATATCGATGATCATAGGTAACAAAAAATCGCAAGATTTGCCTTCAAGATTCGCCTTTATGAAGTAAGGTATACTCCCAATCGTTTGTATCGTTACATACGAAATATCTCTCTTAGTAATGTTAATAATATTAACAATATTAATGAAGATTTACTATTATATGATATTATTATTCATGGTTAGATTTTACTATTATTATATGGTATTATAATAATAGTAATTCATGGTTAGATTCACCAAATATCTGGTGAAATATGAACGACAAATCCAATTGAGGTTATCTAATTGAGAATTCTGTTAATTAGAATCCAGTTCTGGTTAATTTAAACAGTTAGAAATTTTACGGGAAATAGTTAACGGGAAATTTTGCTAACTTGAAAGTTGCAAAATTTTGGTTAACCAGAAAGCTTATCAATTTGAAGAGAATTCTGGTAACTTCATCCGGAATTCCGTGGTCCGTTCATATTTCACCAGACATTTGGTTTATCCAACCAAACGCTTTTTTACCATAATGGAATCTTAAGTAAAAAATAAGTGTATGATAAGTAAAACGTTCAAGCACGCAAAACATTCAATACGCTCCAAAGGGAGCATTATCTTCTCAAGTAAAAAAGCGCACTCGTATATGACATAAAAAATCGAACATTAGAGTTGGAATTAACACTGCAAATGCAAGCTAGACGTATGTCGGTCAGAAATACAATACGCGCGGTCGATCGCTCGCGCGACCTTTGACAATCGGTCGTGCCATACATCTGTTTATTATCATCAATGCGGAAGCGGCTTCCGGCCGCGTCGCAACGCTTCCTTCCGGTCGGAATTATTATTCCAAGAGTCGCGCCTCGCCAACGACAGCGAGATTGCGCGCGAGGTGAGTTTTCGCTTTTCATGCGGAAAAAGGTGAAAAGAGAAATGCACGTTATCTTACTGACTTTGCAATCGTGCATCGCTCGATGTGTCCGTCACGTCGCAATGCACTCCGCTAATGCATGGCGATCGGCACGCGACGATGGCGTAACCATTACTCACGCGAAACATTTATTGTTACTTCGGGCAGGAAGGACGCGACAAAATCAACAACAGCTCGCGATAGATGCAAAGTTTCAGGAATGAAGCAACTTTAAGGGACCACGAGAAAGACGAAAACGATCGTTCACATCGCACTTTATACGCGTCTGAATATACGGTGAACTAATTAATTGGCCGTAGTTAAGTAAGAATGATCCAACCCACAAAATAATTTCAGAGTTTTTGTTAGCAATAGGTAGCTCATACGCACTTCTACATAAAAAGACTCAAACTTTATGGTTACCTAAATTAATTAACAGTCTTTACTTTTTACTGGTCGCACTATTTTTTACTAGTTTCGTGCTTTTTATCCATTTTTAAAGATTAAGCTTGTCAATGAACATTCTCAAAGAAAAACAAAGTGACCAACTTCTTAGACCGAAAGTACTACACGGAAAAAAACAACTATTAGTGTAATTAATATTACTGTTACTTGGAGAGCAGATGAAAAACTCGAATGTAGGGACAGAAGAATTCATAAAAGGTTCTTGCTCAACCAGTTGTTCTGTTATCAAGTCAACCGAGTCTTAATGTAGCTGAACGTTCAAACGAGCGCTTTTAGTCACAAAGATATTATTTTTCGTCATCAGATTTTTCGCCTGTCCATTCAGTCACCCGAACTGAAAATTTTTTCCGTGTATCTATACTTTTTAAATCACGTACTAAATTTACATCCTCATTTTTTTTCGAAGCGTATTCCATACAAGATGGATCATTTTTGTATAACTATGGCCAATTTGTCTCTTCTTAAAACTTACCGTTTTTTTTTCTTAAATAGATAAATTAGATTATTATTAAAGCACAATATATTTAGCGCGCATTAAGATAAGATACATTACTTTTTTCTCCAAAGCGTGGACAACAGATATATTTTGCAAGTTATTATAATAAAATATATTTTATGATAATTGAGTCTCAGCATGTGTGAGCACGCATTGAGATCGAAGAAAAACTGAAAAATCAATTAAAAATAAAGGAATCCATGATTCGTCCAAAGAAGAGAAAACAAAATTTACCTATCTACTTGTCTATAAGTAAATTATTCTCTCGAATCTGCTACTCGCGAATGAACCAATGCTGGAAAAGCAGCGCTTATTCTCTCGTAAATACTGCGTATTTCACGTCGATAATAATGAAATTTGACAATCGTTGTAATTACTCCCGGTCGGACGACGTTCTCAGAGGACAAAAATGCCGCTTCTGTCGTAAAAAACGCCCGTCAACGCGCCACGGGGAACCTCGGCGCGCGGCTGCTGCACCTGTTGCGTTTAATAGACTTTCACCCAGTTTTCAGGTTGGTGTA
Organism: Odontomachus brunneus; assembly: GCF_010583005.1. NCBI lineage: Eukaryota > Metazoa > Arthropoda > Insecta > Hymenoptera > Formicidae > Odontomachus > Odontomachus brunneus. Next base: position 283,336 of record NW_022639729.1, read on the forward strand.
ACGAGGATTTGCTACGTGTAATCTAGCAAAACGCAAATTGTCGGTTACGCCGCGGGCCACGCTTCGCGTAGCGAAGCGTATCCCTCTCTCGCTCTCCCAGCTGTGCGTGTAACTGCGTAATGCGTGCGTAGAGCGCTACGCAGAGACGTACGGGTGAAATACGCCTTTATCTACCGCCGAGCAATTTGTACCAATTCAGCGGCCCGTATTTACACGACTCTTATGTCGATTACGATTGTTTTCGCCCGTCGCTGAATCATACGATTCACGCCGACCTCCCTTTTCCATGTGCATCAGCAATATGCAAGACTCTCTTTCGCGCGTCCGCGACGGAGATAATTGCTCCTTCACGCAGCGAAGGAGGAAAACAGGCCTGTAGATTTCGCGAAACGTCATTCATTCGATAACTGCTAGACTAGAAACGGTAACGGTTAATAACGGAGATAAACGTGTAGTCGGAAATTAGCGGGATTGCACGGGGATTTAGTTAACTAGCTCGTTAGTAAATTTACAATTACGTGAGAGATAGCAGTTCCTATAATTAACCGCGATATCGCGCCGGGTAAATAGATAAAATAAAATGTCAGAAGGCGAAGTAAGAGAGAGAAGAAAAAGAGAGAGAGAGAGAGAGAGAGAGAGAGAGAGAGAGAGAGAGAGAAAGAGAGAGAGATATCCCGGAACACCTCTCTTCGATCTAATTAAAGTTGCTTATCGCGGCGAGTCGGCGAGTTCTCGACCACACACTTGAAGAAGAAGCGTCCGCGACGATCGCGTTTGCAGATTGCGAACATGCACTGCGAAAATCGATGCGTCCGCGAAAAATATCGCCCTCGTCGTCGCCATCGCGTCATGTAGGACGCGCGTTGCCGCGAAACCGGAAACGCGCGTAGACTTTTCTGACTGGTCGGACTCGTGGCGGATCGTCGTGGCGTTTAACGCGAAAGATCGTGGACGAGGCACTCCGTCCCTAAAAAGGCCAGCAAGAAGCGACCCCTGGGGGCCAGGAGAACCCGTTTTACGACTCTTACTTCTTCTTCCCTCACGGCCCTCGGCATCGCCGGGGCCCTGCGCACGTCTCTCTGCGTTTCTTCTCTCCTCTCTCTCTCTCTCTCTTCTTTTCTTTTTTTCCCTTTCTTTTATTTTCTCCATTTTCTCTCTTCCCGTTTTTTCTCCCCCTCTTTTCTCTACTCCTCTCCCTTCGACCTCTTCGACTTGCATTTGCGGCGCACGCTGGCTGGCACACACGCTTTTCGAGGACTCGAGCGGCTCGAATTCGCAAAATCCCCGCGCAATTACTTCATACAGCTCGATGCATTCGTCGAGATACCACGACGCTTGTCGCTGTCGTCGTCGCCGTCGTCGTCATTAATTCATATTCGCCTTCGAAAATTGAGGCTCTTCGTATTAACGAGAACACGACGCAGGCTTCGTGTAAACGACGCATGGGGCGAGTTACGAAGTCACCGAGATTAAATGATGTTCCCGGCTCGGTGTGTCCTCGGTTCGCTCCTTCATTTGCTTCTACATCTCTCTCTCTTTCTCCCCCCCCCCCCCTC
>NW_022639729.1:284926-291444 GCF_010583005.1 Odontomachus brunneus
CCTCTCTCACACGAACGCACACGCGCGACTCGCTTCGTCACTTCATTTTCGACCTGACGTTAAGGAAATATTGAAGCTGAAAATTTTACCGACAGAACACTGACATATTTTTTGTAAAGTTTACGTCGTAGAGTAAAGGCATCAAAAGCGACATACCACTTTGTTTTTGGTGGTTATGTCTTACTGTAAAGCTCAAAATATAAATGTAAATATATATATACAGTAATATATGTAGTTGTACATATGTAGTATATATGTAGTTGAAAGTATCTCCTATCAGATAACGTCATATTTTTATTGAAACTGTTTCTAGATTTAAATCAAAAAAGGTTTTTGTAAAAATGTGTTTTTATTTAATTATATTTCCTTTTTGTAACATTATATTTTGAATAAATGAATATTATTCAACCATTAAACATATTAATGAACTATTTATTATCAAATATTATCATATATGCAACTTTTATATAACTTCCAATAAATATGTTGTTGTTTGGCACCCTTTTTTTATATATGAGATATAGAAGTGTGTCGCTTTAGGAGGCCTACATCGCTTTTGGCTACTTTCCTCTATTGGTTGTACAGAATTACAAATGCTTTTACACAATGAAAGTATGTGTAAAAATAAATAGAAGCATTGTTCAATATGTGAGGAAAACAGAATTTTAAAATCTCAAGCTGTCAGTTAGCGTAATATTTGTCTAATTCAAAAGTTCCGCAGCTTGTATGCACATATCGAAAATGTGGATGCTTCAGAAAAATTTTTAAGAACATTACTGTATCTTCGTATCTGAATTCAGAAGCTTAAGAATAACCGAAAAATTTGCAGAAAATATTCTATATATTCGTGATTTTCCGCTGAAAAAACAAAGCAACATACACTTATGTAAGATCTGCATACACAAAAAATACGAAAAGAATAGTGCGATTCTGTTAGCAACGATCGTCTCTGCGACTTCAGTATCCCCTTAAAGGGATGCCGGAGCGAGCGACGAACTTGATAAGCGTTGACAACGTAGAGCGATCATCAAAAAGTAGAAGACGTTATCATCATTTACCGACGATATCGAATTTACACATAGATATTTCCCATACAGCACAAATATTCACTAGATATCCTAAGAACGTTCTAAGAATATTCGAATATTCTTAGAACGCTCCTAGGATATCTAGTGAACATTTGTGCTGTATGGGTTATGGAATAAAGACGATCGTCAAATAGGCTAACAAGATACCGCTATCATCTTTCCACAGATGTTATGCAAGTGTGTGTGCTACGTTGTCATTTCAATTTTCTCACACGTAAACATTACGTAAATGTGAATGCCGATATTCGCATTCTCTCCAAAATAAGCTCTTGCTACTTTTTTCATGAATTCTTCAAACCAGTTGTGTAACTGGGTGCATCAAAGAAAGAGTTTTTAGAGAAGAGTGTTGTAGGCGCAAGCGTAGTTTGCGAATAATTTTTTGAAAAATACGTTACCTATTATTTAAGTTTTCAATATAATTAACAACGGGAATTTTGAGATATCATTTTCATTTCGCACTGACCAATTACATTTTATTTTCGCACGTAATTTTATCATATAAATTAGAGCAGTGAGTACGCTGTAATTTTTTAAAAATCAAGTGTCATCACGATAGCAATAGTTCCATATCGTTTCTACCGTTGAGGCAAGTGCTCTATTTCATTTATGCATGTACTTTTACTATACAAAAATATTTTTAATTTGGTCAACACAAAGTAAAATTTGTTGCGAAATATCGTTGACGTGATAACGAATACCTTTGCAAAACTATTATCTCGTGCTGATTCGACAAAATTAAAAATCGTTTTGCATGGTGAAAGTACGTACGAAAATGAAGCGAAACATCCATCAATATGAGACAAAAATGATAAGAAACAATTATTATCACGACATCAAATCTTTCTGCAAAGACTATTTCTTTCTAACTCCATCGAATGAAAAACACATTTGCATGATGAAAGTACGTGCGAAAATGAAGCGGAGCATCCCATGTGAATCGGGAAATGATGTAGAACGAACTAGTCAAACTTCACGTCATTTCCGAAAATACACCTTTGCGAACGCGAAAATTATTTCAAGAAACTGTAAGATATTATCCCAGAATGTGCTTTAAGTGCTAACACTATATGACCTAAATAACTTGCAGTCACATGACCGATTTTCAGCCAATGCGCAAGAATCTGACATTCCTATGACGCTAAGTTGGATCTAACGTTGATGAACGCGACTTTGGGCTATTGGAAAATTATTTTCAAGATTTTGGGCGTGTTATTGAGGAAGTAGAGTGACATTAACGCACATTCTCATCCAAGAGACAATGCAGTGCGAAATACGCATACTACGTCATTTTCCGAAATACACTTTTGCAAACACGAAAATTACTTTAAGAAACATTAAGAAATTATCCCAGGCTCTACTAACTCGGCTTAATGATTTTGCGGAAACACAAAACACATCATTTCGAATCTCGGCTTAATAATTTAACGGAAACATAAAACATTTCGGTTGAACAGAATGACCGGTTCAGCTTAATAATTTAGCGGAAACTCAAAACACTCGGGTCCGAATCTCGGCTTAATAATTTAGGGGGAAATTTCGGTTTATGTCTCGGTTTAATAATTTAATTTGTTGTTTTTAATTTGTCGAAATTTAATTTGTCGTCTTGTCAACAACAAACGCGTATACACAAGAAAATATCTCGGAAGAGATAGTATGTCGTACACTAAAAAATTAATATTCTTATTTTTAGAAAAATCCTCTAAAATAGGCGCCTAGTATAAAATATTCTAAATATAAGATTTATTCTTCTTGTTTTGAAAAACTCTTCTCTCTATGTACAAAATTTTCTCTCAAAACAAGAGGAATAAATCTTATATTTAGAATATTTTATATGCTTCTTATTTATTTTTGATGCTTTAAAAGATTTTTCTAAAAACAAGAATATTAATTTTTCAGTGTATATAATACGAGATAACAAGTTGTAAAATATATTAATCAATATATAGAGCATACATAGGGTATATATATATATATAATATATATATATATATATATATATATATATATATATATATATAAATAAAACATATAGAGAGCATAAAAAACATATATAACATATATGGAGCATATATATATGACATATTGAAATATACCAATTTAATGTATCATCAAGAAACAATCCGATGAGAAGGAAGCCCGCCGAGTCGAAATTTTAATTGACCATTGTTATGAAAGAATGATCTAATTCATAAAATTATAAGCTTTTATCAATGGATACTCCATTCATATTTTTTTAATTCAAACAACAAAAATTCAAGCCTTATAGATGCTTCAAATGAATTGAGAAACAGTTTTTTTTTATTTTGTACCAGTCGCGTCTTTATATTTTTCTAAAGATTGAGCTAGTCAGTATTCTTAAAGAAATGAAAGTGCTTGACTCGTTGAACTATTGCGAAAATCTCAGAGCTAAATTCTTTGGTTGGATCATTCTTACGTAACTTCGGCAAATTGCAAATTCCAATTCTTACTTTACTTCCCGTCGGACCCAATGCGATTTACATCTACGTGCATGCAATCTATGTAAAGTGACGCTTTGTGTCTACTATATGAGCGTCTAAATTGTGCGCTCACCATTGCGCGTCGTCCCACGGTGTCCAGGGTCCACCAGTCATCCTGTCGCTGCATCTGACACTGCAATGGTCCTTGCGTCCCACGTCGCCTGTAATTCACTCCCGACCGCGGTAATCTAACGGAGGTTTCACCAAAAATTCGGCTTCTCTTGAGGGATATACTCCGACTTGCAAATTGCGTGAGAAATATCGCGAACTGCGTATTCGAGGAAATGTCGGCCTTTCGGATAAACGACAAGTATGTACGACGAATTCAGCAACGGTCCTATAGAGTTGTAGTGTATCGGTTTGATACACGCGCGACGCGAATCGTTTACGAAGAAAATGAAATCCGCGAGCGAAAGGAACACGCGACGCGAATCAAAGACCGATCTTGCGAAATCTTTCAATGCGTAGACGAATTAATCTGTGCAAAATTCTTATGTACGACACGTAATATCCCTAATGTAACGTTTCGATTGTGCAGCGTAGTAAGCTGCAATACAACTCCGCAATATTTTTACGAAGATAATTCTGCAATGTTTTTGCGGATAACAACTCCGCAATACTTTTGTAAATAACAGCTCCGCAATACTTTTGCGAAGACAATTCCGCAATACTTTTGCGGATAACAACTTCGCAATATTTCTGCGAAGTTTGCTCGCGACTCTTCCGCAAATGCGATCCGGTAAAATTCTCAAATCTATCAAATTATTATAATAATCGCAAACGCGGGCGTGAATGAAAAATCAAAAACTACGAAAATTGTGACAATAAAGATAAAGATTCTGTTCAAAATTTACGCGAAAAAAATGTTACTGCGTGAGGCGTCTGTCTTCGTTCGATGGAATTTGTCGCGCTCCGCGTAAGTAAACAAACAACTGCTCGCATGTTTAACTTGTGTACATCGCGTTTTTCGCGAGGGATCAATGCTCGCTAGCGTTGTCTCTATTGTGTCTCGTGTTAGGAAACTCTAACTCTAAATGAAAAATTGAAATCTAAAAATTTTCCGACAATCGTGAAATTAATTTCGCGACCAGTTTATATAATCACGTTAGATTGCTTCGCGCAGGTGCCGCCCGATATTAAATTTTACTTAATAACGAAGCACGAACACTACTTTATGACATGCAATCGCGATTTAAGTTCACGCGAAAGAGAAAATTGAGAAAATTAACAATTAGCGGAAGATTTATGACGAAAGTGATGTGTTTGCACATTTTCTGTAGCGCAATTCTTTTGCGCGTTGGCGCAATCTCTTTACGCGTTCGAGCACTGCTCGAGACACTTGGAAGATTGCATTCAACAAAACTGAATAATTTTATAAAATTTTGAATGTTTAGAGCGTATACTCAATACTTTAAGCTTCTACCAGATAGTGTTGGGGTTTGATTAATCAAAATTTCCATCAATCAATAATTTAAGTTAATAAATATATATGTACATTGGGAGAAAAATACTTGAAAACTTATTGGCCAAATTTTTGTAAAATATGCATTATTACTAATATTATTAATTGAAAAAGCAATCTTGCAATTGTTTCGAGCAGTGTGATTTTTATTGGACAACACGTACACATACTACAACTACAGCAATGTAAATCGCATTGATTAGATAAGCATGCACTACTACAAAAGACATTTTGTCTTTCTATTATCAATGTTTCTTGTTTTGACTCACCAAATCGCCGATCAGAGTAACCACATTCCGCTTTCGTTTCTGGAACAGAAAAATACCATTTCGCTGATTAGATTCGTGCATTGATGACAATTTAAGTGAAGAAGTTTGAAGAATTAAAAAAAAAAAGAAACGCGATATTTTTCACACTAAAAGAATTTTACGGAAAGCATTCACACTTGGAATATTCCACTTTCCTTTTTCTCGACGTTGCAAAATAAATCTCTTAATCAGAACAAATAAAAATTTTTCAAGTGATGTTACCCAGAAAAGTTCTTCCCGCGTGTAATTACGATTTAACGTGATCATTGACTCGATTCAAATTATCTCGATTTCGACCGAGAGAATTATCAATCTTATCGGATTTCTAATAACAAATACCAGTTAATGAAACTCACCTTCGAGCTAACTCCGCTCGGCCCGAGCCAGATCCTCCGGCGCAGCATCCCTCAGTCCTTGCACCCCCTAGAACTGTGTGACTGCGTCTGCTCTATTGGATCTCTGTGACAGGAATTTAAATTAATTTAGTAATTTAATAATTTAGTATCAATTAGTTACACGCGATTGCAAAACGAGGAAAAGAAATTGTCGTAACGGCATGCTCGAGTTCCTTCCCAATGCGCAATACGAAACAATTAAATTATAGCTGAATTAAGAAGTAATAATATCCGATTAATTAATGGACGATGATATTAATATCTGATAGACAACCGTGTAACCATAACCGGTAGCATCAATTAATTACACGACAGCAAGACGAGATAAGGAAATCGTCGTAATGGCACGCTCGAGTTGCTTCCCAATACGAAATAAAAATAATTAAATGATAACCAAATAATGAAGTAATAATACTAAATAATATATAAATGGATGATGATAATATCGCGATTTTCTCTAACAAGTAAAAAAGAAAATGAAACGCGGTAATTACCTGTCGCGATAAAGCAGCACCTGCTCGCGTGAGGAGTATGCGTCTTAATTTGTTTTAATTATCGCCTCGATTGTCGCGAAGTCAAAACGCGGTATTAAAAAACGGCACGAAATAATCTAAAAAAAACGCGGCAGTTCTCGATGTGCTCGTCTCGACGGTCGGGAGTGTTGTGGCGTAACGCTCGAGCACGTGCTCGCGTACGCGTGTTACGTGAACCGGCCGCGCGTCCCCCTCCCCTCTCCTCCCAAGCGCCGTTCAGTCAGCGGCACGAGC
>NW_022639729.1:291454-291625 GCF_010583005.1 Odontomachus brunneus
GCCGGCCGCGCGTCCCTCTCCCCTCTCCTCCCAAGCGCCGTTCAGTCAGCGGCACGAGCGGGCCGTTACGAGTCTGTTTACCTAAGCTTTGTGGAGCCTAGAGTTTTTGTTAGAGCCGTTGGCTAGGTATTGTTATTACCGATTATTCGATCATCATTATTTCGTTATTAT
>NW_022639729.1:291635-291951 GCF_010583005.1 Odontomachus brunneus
CTCTGAGGAAACTATATATATACACTCTGAATACTCGGACGTTGTGAAAAGTGCGATATTTGTTTAATACAAACATTCTGCAGGTTACTGAAACTGTACATACCGAAACTGTACATACCGAAACTGTGGATGCTCCATCAGGAAAATTTCAAAGATCACTATTACACTTTCAGAATTTAGTTTCGATGTCAAAACAGATACGAAAAGTTTGCAGAAAAGTATGATTACAAGCGATTAGGTTTTCCGACAACTATGATAAAGTAGAGCGAAAAATTAGTTTTCACGGGTATTTTTTGAGATGGCACCATACTTTTAT
>NW_022639729.1:294041-294532 GCF_010583005.1 Odontomachus brunneus
ATTAAAAACATAAGAATGGAGTATCCACTGATAAAAACTTATAATTTTTTAATTGGATCATTCTTGCTTAACAATAGCCAATTGAAATTTCGACTCGGCAGGCTTCCTTCTCGTCGGATTATTTGTTGATATTGATACATTAAACTGGTATATTTCGAAATGTAATATTTATATGCTCTGTATATGTTATATATGCTTTTTCATGCTCTATATATGTTATGTATACATACATATATATACATACATACACCCCACGTACGCCCTATGTACATTATTTGATTAATATATCTTATAACTTTTTATGTCGTATTATATACGACATACTATCTCCCAGGAGATATTTTTTATGCATACGTGTTTGTTCTTGAACAGACCACAAATTAAATTTCGACAAATTAAAGACAATAAACTAAATTATTAAGCCGAGAATCCAACCGAAATAAATCGATTTTTCGTTAAATTATTAAGCCAAGATTCGGACCCGAGTGATT
>NW_022639730.1:0-214 GCF_010583005.1 Odontomachus brunneus
TCGAGGAAAAAGTTTTGCCGTACACGCTCTTATCAAACATACTGTACCTCTGACCGAATGGTTACTGATGTGAGGATATGTGACGGTAACCATCTTCTTAGTTCGAATCTCTAACATGCCGCCCGCCTTGAAGCGTCAGCTTCAACTTCTGCGAGCAAAGCTGAGTTGTTCGAGGTTCGTTCCGCCGTGGCGAAGGACCAGTAATTACAACGCA
>NW_022639730.1:224-3523 GCF_010583005.1 Odontomachus brunneus
AACATGCCGCCCGCCTTGAAGCGTCAGCTTCAACTTCTGCGAGCAAAGCTGAGTTGTTCGAGGTTCGTTCCGCCGTGGCGAAGGACCAGTAATTACAACGCAAAAAACAAAAGAGAAAAAAGAAACCGAATGAGAACGGAACGCACGCGACTAAATGTAGCGCATGAAATTTATACTGAGCTGACGCACGCAACTTAAACTATCGTACGCAATGCGAATTAGCCGAGTCAGATTCGCCTTTGGGTGTTGCATCGCAGTCAATCGGAAGGACGCATACCTTTCCGATGGGCCGGGTGAATTGAGACGTCGCTATTTTAACGGAGACAACGCGCGTTAGACAATCCGGACTAGGGTGACACTGGATCACCCGCCCCAGTTCCCATTTACACGGGGGAAGAGTCGGGTTGCGTAACAGGACAAGGCTGCCTACACGAATCGAAGATTGAGCTCGCCGCCACTTGCCTCTCTGATACAACGTGTTTACATAGTCGTTGTACCAGAGTCGCCAGAATCTCTCAGTGATTTGTCGAAGGAGTTGCCACCTCGAGAGTCGATTTTCGCAGAGTTCGAGCACCGTTGGTTCAGGCGGCAGTTTCAGTGCTGAGCCGACCAAGAAATGGCCTGGTGTGAGGCTGTCGCAATCGTCAATGTTGTCCGAAAGAGGGGCGATCGGACACGAATTGAGGCAAGCTTCGATTTCGCACAACAGCGTTGTAAATTCCTCGAATGTGAGCGTGCGGTCGCCGAGAACCCGTCGTAAATAATGCTTGACACCCCAGCCTCCCAAATTCCGCCGAAATGCGGAGCGGAGGGTGGGATAAAATGCCATTCTATTTCGTCGGAAGCTATTCGATTCTGAAATCCCGGGTAACGCAGCTCGGTATGCCAAGTGCAGCTCCCGATGAGCGCCTCTGAAAGTTGTACCGTTATCGGAATAAACCGAGCGCGGGAGTCCGCGCCGCGCGCAAAATCGAGCGAACGCATTATGAAAGACTGCGGTGGAGTAGTCCGACACGAGTTCGAGGTGAACGGCGCGAGACGCTAGGCATACGAAGAGAGCGATATATGCCTTGATCGATTTTCCGCTGCCAGCTGACGCTCGCACAGCGACGGACCCTGCGTAATCGACACCGCAATGTAGAAAACCGTGTGACGGAGCAGTCACACGAACGGACGGCAAGCTGCCCATCAGCTGGGTCGGTACGGCGGCGCGTTCGGGCGCGCATATGATACATTGATGAATGATTTTTTTGCAATGATACGAGCGTGGAGAACCCAATACTTGCGACGAAGTGTGCCTAACATGAACTGCAATCCCAAATGCAGCGCGCGCAAATGGATGTGTCTCACGAGTAACGTGACGAGAGGATGTGCCGCGAGCAGGATGAGGTGACGAGTTGCTAACGGGCTGGTAGCACGCTGCAGGCGTCCGCGAACCCGCAACAGTCCACGATCATCGACAAACGGCTCCAGCGAGAGAAGCGAGTGTTTCGAGGAGAGAGATCTCGCGGATCTCATGCTTAAACAGCTCGGATTGTATTTGTTTGAGCCAAAAGAATCGGGCGGCTTCGCACTCAATCGCGGAGAGCGACGGTCCAAGCGCTCCGCTGCTCTTTGTTGCGACGGCGGAGCGTCGACAATTTGAAATGAATCTGAGTACGTACGCCGTGACGCGAATTAACCTCGACCACGATGAGAATTTTGCCGCGAGATCCCACGGTTCCGATTTGCAGTTAATGAGAAGTGAGTGCTTTTTAAGTTCGAGAGGAGCGTCAGCAGACGACTCCTCGGAACGAGTCGGCCAGTGGTCTTGAGGGAGCCTCAGCCATGAGGGCCCATGCCACCATAACAGGTGAGACACGAGTTCCTCGCCGAGGAGTCCGCGAGACGTGCAGTCTGCCGGGTTGTCGGCGGTTGCGACATGACGCCATTCGACGCCTGGCAGTCGACTCTGCACTTCCGCTACTCGATTTGCGACGAATGTCTTCCATTTAGACGGATGCTGTCGGAGCCACGCGAGAACTATGGTAAAGTCGGACTAGCAAACACATGAAACCCGGCCGATATAAAAAACAGAGCGGACGAATTCAAGGAGGCGCGCGAGCAGAGTTGCTCTCAGCAATTCCAAGCGGGGAACACTATTACATTTGAGCGGGGCGACACGAGACTTGTCTTGAAGCAGGGTGATGGACACGTCACCGGACGCGTTCGCGATTCTAACGTATACTACGGCGGCGTACGCCACGTTTGAGGCGTCGGCGAAGCCGTGCAGTTCAACACGCGCGTCGCACATAAACCTAATGGATCGTATAGGCGCGCGATGGCCGAAAGAATCGAGCGCTTCGTCGCGGGCGCTTCGCCGCGGATCGAAACGTTGATTTGGAACGCGTCAGACTTAGGACTCCACCCGATTCCGAGAATTTTTATTTGTTCTGAATCTGACAGAGATTGGCTGCAGGCAACGCCATGGTCAGCTGCGTCAAGGTCTGTCATGAGGTCTGTCGCGGAATTACTGGCCCATTTTCGCAACTCGAATCCGCCGAGTTGAAAGAGCTCAATCAGCTGATCGCGAGCGCTTGAGCGTCATCGTGACCGAATTAAACATCGTCTACATAAATGTGATGGAGTAACACGGACGCGGCCAACGGGAAACGCGTCCCTTCGTCGAGCGATAATTGCCGCAGGACGCGGAGAGCGAGAAAAAGCGCGCACGCCGTTCCGTAGGTTACGGTGAGGAGTTGATACTTCTCGATCGAGTCATCGATCGATTCTTTCCACAGAATTCGCTGGTAGTCGATATCGCATGAGTCTACTAAAATTTGTCGATACATTTTCGCGATGTAAGCGGTATAGACGAACCTGAATTGTCGCCATCGCATTATGACGGCAGGCAACTCGGCTTGCAATTTCGGTAAGCAAGTGATCGTTGAGACTCGAGTCATTTGACGTTACGCTCGACGCATTAAACACAACCCGCAAATGCGAGGTGACGCTTGACTCGCGATAAACTGGATGATGAGGGAGATAGACGACCGGTGAGAGAGAGCGAGACTCGCGAGGAACATGGCGCGAGTGACCGAGCGTCTCATATTCCGTTAAGAATGCCCGATACTCTTGACGCGTGGCAGGCTGCGATTGCAATCGCCGAACGAGAGAATTGAGCTGTTTTTCTGCGCGAACGCGAGAATCGCCGATAGCGATTGGAGGACCCGTTTTAAACGGGAGACGTACTATGTATCGTCCCGTTTCAGAGCGCGAGTACGTGTCGAGAAAGTGTTTTTCGCAGATTGCGTCCTCGG
>NW_022639730.1:7048-8888 GCF_010583005.1 Odontomachus brunneus
TATTCCGTTAAGAATGCCCGATACTCTTGATGCGTGGCAGGCTGCGATTGCAATCGCCGAACGAGAGAATTGAGCTGTTTTTCTGCGCGAACGCGAGAATCGCCGATAGTGATTGGAGGACCCGTTTTAAACGGGAGACGTACTATGTATCGTCCCGTTTCAGAGCGCGAGTACGTGTCGAGAAAGTGTTTTTCGCAGATTGCGTCCTCGGATGTCGCGAATGCACGACTGAGAGACTCCTCGATTTCCCAAAATCGTTTAACTCGTCCTCCAGCGAGGGCACCCCGATGCAATGATGAACTGAAATCTGATACGCGTGACTCGAACAGACTGCACGCTGGCACGCGTCGCGCTTAGCGGAAAGAGGGGACGAAATCGGACCTGATATAACCCATCCGAAAATGGAGTTCTGCGCGATCGATTGGCCGGCCTCGCCCTTCCGCAGGCCTTCCAGCATTATATCGCCGTAAAATTCCGCGCCGATAATGACGTGGACAGGATCCGAACTGGCTGGATCCGGATCCGTCCATACGACGTCCGCGAGATGTTGAAGCGATGCGACACCCTTTGCGCTTTTAGGCGAATATGACGTGAGCGATTTTCAAATTAATGCGGTTGTCGTAAGCGATGGATAATCGGATGGATGAACGCGGCGAGAGTGAGACCGCGCGGCGTAGCGATACGTTCCGGCGTGAACGCATCCAACGGCGGACACAGACGTTGGCAGGCGATGCCGCTTTGCCCGCAATAATTGAGCGAGATGCTCCGAAATGAACGTCATCTCGGAGTTCTGGGGTGCTATTCCGTTCCCGCGTACCGACAGTTGTCGGTGTCGTTAACGGTGTCGGTCGATAATTATCGAAAAAAGCTATTCTGTACCACCGTTAACGACAGATTAATAACGATACTTGTCGTTTATAAGCAATAGTCGTCGTTAAATTTATCGTGACCCTCTTGAGGTGACGAAAACGCCTACCGACAAACATAACGATACTTGTAAAGATATATTGAGTGTTTTTAGGAAGTAGTAATTCCAAATATAGGTCCCGCCAAGACGGCAGCCGTTGTTTGATAGTTGGAGAAAATAAAGAATTTCATGCAAGTAAGTTTTCTTAAATATTGTTACACGGTAAATATTGACAAAAACGGACCACCTTCCAAGGACAATGATTTTCACATATGTTGTCAAGGCCATCATTCTGAATAACATTCAAAAGGTTTTAGGCGTCGCTCTTTGTTTGTTAAAAAGTTATTTAGAAAAATTTTTTTGGTAAAAGTCCAGATTAGAGGACACCTCGCCGATGACCTTGACCTGTACATATCTAATAGAGGTCATCCTCCTGAGTAACATTTAAAAAGTTTTAGGTGGCGGTCACTCTTCATTAAAAAGTTATGGACAAAAGAAGTTCCAAAAATGCGGTATAGATTCATCGACGAAAATATGGAAGCTGTATGTTATATTCAATTACATACGCACGCACGCACACACACACACATTACTTGGCCGCCTGTGCCAAGTCCTTGTCGGGCGGGCGAGCGGCACAGGCGGCCAAGTAATGTGTGTGTGTGTGTGTGTGTGATATTATTCGCGACTGAGAACCGACTAATAGAGGATACCGAATTTAACGTTTAGCATTGCTTTATATATTCCACAAATATCTATGTAATGTATTCATATGTCCGATGCGTGATATTTCTGTTTATAAACACTTTAGTTTGATACATATCAACGGCATCAACGTGTGTACACACTACGCAATATACAAAATTGAATACACAAACACACACACGTGTGCGCGTGTGTGTAGCAAGCATCTTCTTAGTTTAGAAATTCGATGTT
>NW_022639730.1:8898-9066 GCF_010583005.1 Odontomachus brunneus
ACTTGTAAAGATATATTGAGTGTTTTTAGGAAGTAGTAATTCCAAATATAGGTCTCGCCAAGACGGCAGCCGTTGTTTGATAGTTGGAGAAAATAAAGAATTTCATGCAAGTAAGTTTTCTTAAATATTGTTACACGGTAAATATTGACAAAAACGGACCACCTTCCA
>NW_022639730.1:9076-9256 GCF_010583005.1 Odontomachus brunneus
AACATATGTGAAAATCATTGTCCTCGGAAGGTGGTCCGTTTTTATCAATATTTACCTTGTTACACTCGCGACTGTTTCCGCGAACTCGAGGAAATGAATAAACACGTTGTAGAAACAGAGATATAATTTAATGACAAACTGTGAAACCAGAAAGAATAAGATTCTCATCAGAGAAACACA
>NW_022639730.1:9266-9463 GCF_010583005.1 Odontomachus brunneus
ATAGAGGTCATCCTCCTGAGTAACATTTAAAAAGTTTTAGGTGGCGGTCACTCTTCATTAAAAAGTTATGGACAAAAGAAGTTCCAAAAATGCGGTATAGATTCATCGACGAAAATATGGAAGCTGTATGTTATATTCAATTACATACGCACGCACGCATATACACACACATTACTTGGCCGCCTGTGCCAAGTCCT
>NW_022639730.1:9473-11254 GCF_010583005.1 Odontomachus brunneus
CGCAAACTTCACACATGCAACACTTTCACACATGCAACACTGCTCTCCCTTCTCAAAATAGTCGTCCCGACAATTGAGGAATCAAAACGGTTTCTTGTTTTAGTCTAAGCTGCTGCTTTAGACCCTGTGAACACTGTCTTTCAAGGTTCCAACCAATCCTCTTCTATAATAGCGATATTGACCTCTGGGCACCAAAACGGTCTCCTGCCCCAATCCATGCTGCTGCATAAGATACTGTGGGCACCGTTTTTCCAGGTCCCAGTCAATTTTCTACTATAGTTCCGATGTTGACCTCTGGACACCAAAACGGTCTCTTGCTCCAATCTATGCTGCTGCATCAGATCCTGTGAGCACCGTCCTTCCAGGTCCCGGTCAGTCTTCTTTACGCCTCCTGTCTTCGGATAAGGGGGGGGGGGATAAAACCCGTGGACCTAAACGTTCTTTTACAAGAACACCCCAAATCCTCGCTTTGGCATTTGCCCTCAGCTCCACCGAAAAACCACGGTCAAAAACCGTGAAGAAAGCGATCTTCTCTGTCAATCCAAACAAAACTTCCAAGATAACTTCTTTCGATGGAACCAATAGCAAATCTTTTTCTAAAACAAACAAAAGACAGAAGCACGTATCTACTCTCGGAAAGTCGCTATCATTAACACAGCACAAATCAAACATGTTAATTCTTTTACTCAAGACTGGAAAACACAAAAGAGCAAACACGAATGTACAAATTACCCAAGCTCTGAATGTGAAACCGGATCAATTCAATTGAATAAAAAGATACGATTTCTAATGAATTCAAAGAACCAACAATTAAGGAACCAAAAAAAACCTAATCAACCCTCTTGTGAAATGAACTAACTCCCATTAGAATTCAGACTATATTCACATCTGACACGTCAGAGCTCGTATTTTTATTTAAACTCAAATAATCTTCCTCGTTATTCTTTTGCGGTCTGATAAGGACTATATGCTAACTTTGATTTTCCTTATACGCTTTTACTTTACGATTTTACTTAAACCGAACGCGCCTTTCCCCGAAGACACGACACCAATGCTAATGTCTTTATGTACTCATTCCACCCATTCGCGCGTGAAACCAAACTAAATTGAGTAAGAAACTCGCGTAGCGATAAAGCCCCGTCAAACGTATCAGGCTTAACTTAAATCCAGTCGCGACCCGATTTTCACTTGCGTTAGCACTTGCGTCTACGAATCTCGAGTATGCGGGATGCACCGTATCAGTCAGAGCGTTGCTCGCGGAAATATTATTGAAAGTACTCATCTGTGTGTTTATTCTTTCCTTGAAACGTCTGAAGGCATTGTCGCGCTCCACAAGATGATCCTGCATCTCACTCCGGAATTGCTGCTGCTCTTGACCGGAATTGCTGGTCCTGCCGCCGCTCCTCTCATAGCTGCTGCAGCTCCTGGAGCATGGCACGAAGCGTATCGGAGTCCAATGTCGCAGCCGCCGGAGTCTGAGCACGAGTCCTCCTCGGAGAGTGTGCCGTTGCCATATTTTTAATACTAATTGTCTTTTTTCACTTTACTCTCAAAACGTTTATAATCGCGATCGCGTTCCGTCGGACAGCGGATCCCTGACCGTCGGATTACGAACAATCGGATCCCGGACGAGCCCCCAAAATGTTACACTTGTGACTGTTTCCGCGAACTCGAGGAAATGAATAAACATGTTGTAGAAACAGAGAGCTTTAATGACAAACTGTCAAACTGTGAAACCAGAAAGAATAAAATTCTCATCAGAGAAACACGTCTATCTTTTG
>NW_022639730.1:11264-11526 GCF_010583005.1 Odontomachus brunneus
TTTATAATCGCGATCGCGTTCCGTCGGACAGCGGATCCCTGACCGTCGGATTACGAACAATCGGATCCCGGACGAGCCCCCAAAATGTTACACTTGTGACTGTTTCCGCGAACTCGAGGAAATGAATAAACATGTTGTAGAAACAGAGAGCTTTAATGACAAACTGTCAAACTGTGAAACCAGAAAGAATAAAATTCTCATCAGAGAAACACGTCTATCTTTTGCAATCTCTCACTCTCTACTTTCAGCTGTTGTAGACAAC
>NW_022639730.1:11536-16401 GCF_010583005.1 Odontomachus brunneus
TATGTATTATTAGATATATATGTAATATATGTATATATAATTAACGTCAGAGTAATTACCGTGCCAAAATTAACAGTGATAGGACTTAAAATCTCTATTATCAGTGCGCGTGTAATAAGTAAAAGTGACAGGTGAATTTGCATACAATGCTAGGGTTTTCTAGGATAATTCCGAGTGCCCGTATGAATAGTACTTGTTAACTTAGACCATTACGGATCCAACGAGCCCTCGTGAGCTCAATTCCGTCCATTAGAAGCGAAATTATAAGCGATTCAAAATTGCAAAGTGCCGATAATCTAAATTGACGATAGATTATTTTAGACAATTTCTAAACAGTAACGTCGGGGATACCGACGATTTTTCTCCATAAAGTAGACATAATTACGGACTTGCTCGTCTAAGAAGCAATTAAATCGGTCCATTATTGGCGGAGATATAAAATAAAAGGCACTGTCAGCGGTGACAGTTCTACTAACTTTTCTCACAATAGAGGTTCAAAGTCAACTTTGTTGTTAAGAGTGATAGTCTTGATTAAAAATAATATTAGGGTAGGTACACTGATTAGATACTTGAATACCGAAGTGCGTTGATCTAGGTTATCCTGGTGACTGGGAAAAAATTTCTCGAGGCCAAAATCTGTTTCTCTGTAAAAAAAAAATCAACTTCCGGTAATTCTGGATTAATGAGACTGGGTATACGAGATCGCGCACTAATTACGAAGAGAATTTGACTAAGTTTATCAAAATCGGGTAAAAGTTACAGATTTTAGACAGAAAAAGACTCGTTTTCATACTTAGAAAATTGTTGAGTAGTCATAAAGTCAAAAGTGACACAGAAGCTTCCTAGCTTCCTGAAGATTTGCATAATACGACATAAACAGATAACAAATACAGCTGTGCAAGCAGATTTTGAATCGGTTAAACTGTTTTCCCTGTAGAAGCTGTACAAATTTGAGACTTAGTCAAGGAACCACTAAAATTTCACATAGGTTATTGTTGATAACAATTGAACGGATCATTCGAGATCCTTGAGACTAAACATACAGATTCCTCGCATTAATCGAGATCAGATCCAGGAGGAATTATTCGATTGTGACAATTAGTTTATTTTTTATTAAACAAAAGGTGTTAATTTTCGAGCCATTACGACCAAAATTTCTAAGATAGCTTTCAAAAACCAACTTTTGAACCAGGAGACATAGAGCAAAGCTATTTGGTATACATTTAGAGCTCGTTGAAAGAGACTTGCATACTCAGTCACAGATTGTTAAGAGCAGTAATTAACCAGTGACAGGTAGGATTAATTTAAATCTGTGAAAAACCTATTACACACTACTCTGACATAATTAAGAGTATTTCGAAACAAAATTCACTTTCACTAGTGAGAGTATTACTAACTGAAGAGCAATCGACTATCATTTGTATAGAATTAACATTTTTTACAAAATTAACAAAAGTGTGTAAAAACCTTAAACAGAGTAAAAGTAACATAATTGGATACATTTTTGTATAAATACTTACCTCATTGGCCGAACGTAAGAAATGTAATAGGAGGTCCCGAGGGCGAAGTCCCCGGGTAGGGGTCCAAGGGGCGAAGCCCCCGTGCGGGGAGTCCGGGGGGCAGAGCCCCTCGGCGGGAAGGTGTCGAAGGGGGGTGAAGCCCCTTTTGGTCGGGGGGTTTCAGGGAGGGCCCAAGGCCCCTCCTGAATATCACAAAGCAATATATATCACACGTAAAATTTGTCGTACAGTACCCGACGAGAAAGACGATTGTACCCCACAGTCGAAAAGAAAATGCTTCAAGAAAATGCTTCAAGAAAATAATAGAATTGTAATGCAACGCGTTCACACATGAGACGAACAAAACTTAAAATGAATCGCGCTTTCACGTCGTATCTAGCATGGCCGATATGTAACCCGATATATTGCTGATTTGTGTGTCGAAAAACGTGACAAAGGAAAAGAAATGAAGGGCAAATAAGGAATAAAGGTTCCTTTTTTCCTCAACGTGTAAAAATATATTATAGAGAGAGGATACGTGTGTAATTGATTGACGCACCGAAATGTATAAATATGCCGAATATTTATACACTTTATATTATTTATTTACATTTGTACATAGCTTATTTATACATTTTTACTTATCTCAAATATACATACGTTCATATTTTATACATTCATATTGATATATTTACACATGTTTATTTCATAATTTTCAACTATACATTTACTATGCATTTATATTTACATATTTTTATATTTACAGATATTGTATCGTACAATTCATTAAAAGCATTGTGCAATGAATTCAAGTATACAAATGTATTGTAAGAAAATCTAGGTTTCCTCTTAAAATTGTTAAACAGTAATAAACGAGTCATTATCCAAGCTCCGCTTCACAATTGTAAGGTGGTTTGGTTTCACCTCTTCACTCCTATTCAGAGGTTACTCAGCTCACGCGCCACGACAAGGCACCACCCATGCGCGAGTATATATTCTTAAAAGAATGCGATGAGGACCGTATTTAGCAAGAGAACAAAGCGGCAGTAGAATGCCATCACACGAAGCACGGAATTAGCTCGATCCTCAGCGAAGCCGGAATGCCGAAATGTATAAATATATATATAAATAAAAATATTATGTACAAATAAATATATTATGTACAAAAAATATAAAATTGTGTATTATATACATTATACATTGTACATAGTATAAATTATACAAAATATTATACATAATATACATTATATAAAAAATGTAAAATGTATACGAGGGCTGCTCCGTCAGTTTTGCGACCAGTAAGAAAAACACGGTAATTTGTCATTGAAAATGACTTTATTGTTTTTCAAAATATTCTCCATGATGATCAATACACTTCTGCATTCGTTCAAACCATTTATTATAGCATCCATGCCACTTCGAAAGTGGTACCTCCAAAACATGTGTTTTAAACGCATCAACCGCTTCTTCTGGCGTCGAAAATCGTTGACCATGCAGTTTATTCTTGATGTTCGGGAACAAAAAGAAGTCATTGGATGCCAAATCAGGACTGTACGGTGGATGACCCATTAATTCAATGTTTTCACTGGTCAAATAGGCGGTTGTTTGAGCCGATGTGTGAGAGCTCGCATTGTCATGGTGAAGAATGATTCGTCGTCTTGAGTTGTATTTCCTTATTTGGCCGAAGACTTCTGACAAACAAATGGTTGTGTACCACTCAAAATTGACCGTTCTACGTTTCTCTAAGGGTACTGTTGCCACATGACCAGTTTTTCCGAAAAAAACAGGCGACCCTTTGTTTCGAAGTGCTTCGAGCGCGAACAACTTTTGTTGGGTTAGGTTCAGTTTGAAAGACCCACACAGTCGACTGCTGTTTAGTTTCCGGCTCATATACATAGATCCATGACTCGTCACCTGTGTAGAGGTTATATACGGCATTTGACGCACCTCGATCGAATTTCTTCAGCATTTTCTTGCACCAATTTACACGATCCTTTTTTTGAGCAATTGTCAAATTATGCGGGATCCAACATGAACAAATTTTGTTTACGGCCAAATGTTCATGCAATATCGTTTGTATGCAATTCATACCAACACCCAGGGATGCCTGAATCTCACATGTATGTCACATGTCCATCTTGCATTATCAATTCACGCACATGTCGTGCCAGTGTTGCCGGGACACGAGAAGAGTTCGAGATCGGTGATGCGGGCGCGACAGGGTGTGTGGCGGTGGGTGCAAAATATATTCAGTAATTTTACTGTTTAGTAATTTTAAATATAAAAGGTTTATTTGATAAGTACACTTGAACGTGTTTAATTACTACTCCCGATTCTTATCAGTAATGTGCGAACCGCGCGTTGGTCGCGTATGTCGCGGCGAGAGACCGAGGTGTTAAGTCTGACCCGGGCGGTCTTCTCCGCTCTTTTATAATATTGTTTTAGGCTTGTCGGAGGGGGTGCCCGGCGAAAAGAAAACGGAGTGTCTAGCGAGGTTTCCGTACCCTTATTCTACATACATTTTTTCTTTTGTTTCCGTTTACAATTATGGTTATAATCGCTTGTACTTGTTATACTTTATTATATTGTACTTGTGTTACAAATTTGTTTTCCCGTATATAAATGTAATTACAATCGTGTACTATTTATATCTTATTTGTATAAGCTGTGCCTGCGGGCTAGCGCAGGGATTGTGGGTATTATAGGTTTAGCACGTGTTCTTGTATTTCGCTGTTTCGTTCTACTATTACTGGTGGGTCTCCTTTCTTTTTTATTTTTCTTATTACGAATATTACCAGTATAATTACTATTATTATTGTTATTCCGCTTGGTGCTGTTGTATAAATTATGTTTTTATAATGCGTTGAAGGATTCGATCTGTTTTCCAAATTTTCGTATGTCTGTGTTATTCTATGACTGAGTTCCGCTAATTTCGACAGATTTTGTATTATTTTACTCGGTTTTACCTGCAGTATTTCGTTTTTATTTTTAATTTCGTTTACGTATTCTTGTCCTAATGTAATATTATATTCCGGTACGTGCGCTTGTATTAGCGTGCTACTTATGGTACCTTGTGCTTGTAATATGATATCTTCTACTGTTAGTCTACATTGCTTTTTAATGTTTATTAGTCCCGTTTTATTAATTTTTTTGTAAAATATTTGATCGTGACATTGAATGTGAGCGGTTTGCTCGCTGCGCATGGAATATAGCTACGCGTTCTTTTGTGTTAAAGCAATAATAAACGTGTGATTTGTCGAGATATATTTTGTCTGGCAATTTTTTATACTTTTTAACGTTGTGTACATTAGGATTTCGCACGGTGATTCTTTATTAATTCTGAATATTGCGTTTCTTTGCGGGCAA